>NC_090737.1:6115361-6140361 GCF_036898095.1 Palaemon carinicauda
CTGACTATCTATTACATTCAGATCTTCCTAGACTGTGCCATCCAGTACATAGCACTGGGTATGCAGTTAATTCAAACTGGTATGTCTTCTTCCTAATGAGCCACAATACTACAAAGTGGGCCTATTCTAGAAGTTTTTTTTTCAGCTGTGACCGTATTGTGGAATTATCTTCCTAATCGGTCAGTTGAATCGGTGGAACTTCAGAAGTTCAAGCGTGTTGTGAAAATTAATGCTTTTATACTTTTATTTTGAACAGCTTGCCATAAGTCTCGTTTTATATTTTATATATGAATGATCTATTTTAAGTGATTGCTGATGTTAAAATATTACTTATATACTTATATATATATATATATATATATATAAATATATATATATATACAAACATATATATATATATATATATATATTATATATATATATATATATATATATATACTGTATATGTATATATATGCTGTATATATATATATTTATATATATACTATATATACATATATATGTATATATATATATATATATCTATATATACTATATATACATATATATATGTATATATATGCTGTATATATACATATATATACAGTATATATATACATATATATATATATGTATATATATATATGTATACTATATATACATAGCCTATATATATATATATATATATATATATATATATATATTATTTTATTTTATTTGCTATTTCCTTGTTTTCTTTCCTCAATAGGCTCCTTCTCTGTTAGAGCACTTGGCTTATAGCATCCTCTTTTTCCAACAAGGGTTGTAGCTTAGCTAGTAATGAAAATAATGATAATAATATTGCTCTCATATTTTGTCTGTATACAAAGACAAGTAAATTACAAATAAAGAACAAAACAATGACACAACTCGAGGCACTACTGTCAAGGAATTGTACTTGTAAAAAGAACGTAAAATATTAATTTGAATGTTTATATTCTCTTTCACATTTTCTTCATGTGGATAAAATACACGTTTCAGTAAAATAGATTAATTCAGCTTTAGAAATACTTAAATGAAAATAAATATATAGAATATTATTTTCCAAAAATATTGCACATTTGATAAGAACACATTTTTCAATTAAATAAAAGATTACTTCATCTTTAAAAATACTTAAATGAAAATAAATATATAGAATATTATTTTCCAAAAATATTGCACATTTGATAAAAGACACATTTTTCAATTAAATAAAAGATTACTTCATCTTTGAAAATACTTCAATGAAAATAAATATATAGAATATTATTTTCCAAAAATATTGCACATTTGATAAGAGACACATTTTTCAATTAAATAAAAGATTAATTCAGCTTTAGAAATACTTAAATGAAAATAAATATATAGAATATTATTTTCCAAAAATATTGCTCATTTCATAATAACACATTTCTTTCGAAAAAAAGTAAAATATTTATTCATAATTATAGAATATCACAAAAGCTTCTGTAACTCCAAAACCTCCAATGCTAAAGGCTCTAAAACATATATGATATAGACACATAGGAGCCTAGTTGAAGTTGAGGGACCTCAGGGCAAATTGCTTGAGAGTGCTTGAGACTTAGGTAATTATTCAGGAAGAAAAGCCTCTTCTGGAAGGCAGAAAACCACGAAGCGTGGAAAATTTTATTCAGGACACCGGCCATAAAGAGCTCCGTCCTTAGGACATCTGGGTAAGGACACCACCAAGATGAAGCTCCTTTTAGAAAGGATTTTTAACTTTTCTTTTTGTGTTAAATGTGTCAAAGGTTATGATGTTAATAATAATAATAATAATAATAATAATAATAATAATAATAATAATAATAATAATAATTTAACTTTTCTTTTGTGCTAAATGTGTCAAAGGTTATAATAATAATAATAATAATAATAATAATAATAATAATAATTCAACTTTTCTTTTGTGCTAAATGTGTCAAAGGTTATAATAATAATATTAATAATGATAATAATAATAGTAGTTTTTTAATTAATAATAATAATAATAATAATAATAATAATAATAATAATAATAATAATAATATGTTGAGAATTTGAGGAAAGCCCCATCTGTTGTGGTTTTATCTTTCAAGCAGATAAGTCTGGTAGCTTTTTCCTTACCTTTACCAAGACGAAATCCGCTCTTCCACCTATAACAAAAACATTATTTTTTATTCCAGATTCATAAGCTGTTACGTGTTATGCTGCACCTACGGAAAACAGTTAAGCTGTTCGTGTCTAATACAGGATATGTTCCTCCAAAGAAGAAAAGAACATTATGAATATGATACTCATTTGTCCAGCTCTGATCAAGTTTCTTATGATTTCCAAGTGAGTTATCTGAATTTTTTGTTGTTTTTTTTCTTATTTTTTGTACTTTTGACACTTAAAAATTTGCATTAAAAAACTGTAAATGTATGGCAGCATTTATTTCAGTATTTTTATAGTATAAAAAACGGTTATATTGACGTTAAGGAGTGATATTACGGTCACCAACCCGTAAAAGATAATGACTAAGTAAGGTATGATTACGGTCGCCTGAATTTTACTGAAATACGATTGAGAACAGTATATTTTTACGTAGAATTTCCGATTACAATTACGATTTGTTCTAACATTGGACAGTATTTCGTTTTCTTCCTTTTCTTTCTTATTATAAAATTTATAGCACCAACTCGCAGAGGTGCCCTTTTCGCTCGGAAAAGTTTCCTGATCGCTGATTGGTTGGACAAGATAATTCTAACCAATCAGATAGCAGGAAACTTTTCCGTGCTAAAAGGGCACCGCTGCGAATCGGTGCAAATGCGCCTCATTAAAAAATGAATGCCTATAGTGCTGTGTGGAGCCGAGTTGGAAGTTTAATTTTAAGTGGTCATAAAACTACGGTATAACCATAAACAAATAAATAATAGAAGCAATAGTACTAAATACAAGACTTGAAGAACATTTCCGGTATAATCTACAGGCAGCTAATACTTGGGTCTCACCCCTTTGTGCTGAGTTCAGGAATCATCTGGTAAAGGCACCTCATAGCTTTAGGGCATCCGACAAACTATCTTAGAGACTTGCATAGGCCTACTGAAGCTTAGAACCTTGCATACGCCTACTGAACTTCTCTCCTGTTGCTTTGAGTCTAACTTCTGTAAGGTGTAAAGTTATTCTTATGTTTATCTTCCTGTTTACGGTCCTGCTGTCTTCATTTCTACTTTTATTGTCTTGAGCGGCTGTTTATCAGTGACGGTAAACTTTGTGTTTCTTTTATCTTTCCCTCCGGACCGCAATTGCAGTAGGTTGGCCAGGGCACCAGCCACCCGTTTAGATAATACCTCTTGAGAGTTATGGGGTCCTTTGATTGCCCAGACAGTAGTACATTGGATCCTTCTCTCTGGTTACGGTTCACTTTCCCTTTGCCTACATTAGACTGAATAGTCTGACGTATTATTTACAGATTCTCCTTTGTCCTCATACACTTGACAACACTGAGATCAAACAATTCTTCTAAACCCAAGGGGTTAACTACTGTACTGTAACTGTTCAGTGGCCACTTTCCTATTGGTAGGGTAGAAGAGACTCTTTAGCTATGGTAAGCAGCTCTTCTAGGAGGACACTCCAAAATCAAACCATTGTTCTCTAGTCTTGGGTAGTGCCATAGCCTCTGTACCGTGGTCTTCCACTGTATTAGGTTAGAGTTCTTTGCTTGAGGCTACACTTGGGCACGCTCTTTCTATCTTTGTTCTCTTCTTCTTGTTTTTATGATGTTTTTATAATTTATATATGATAGATCTAATTCAATGCTGTTAATTATCATAAAATGTTTTATTTTGATTGTTATTACTTCTCTTGCAGTTTATTCATTGCCTTGTTTCCTTTCCTCACTGGGCTATTTTCCTTGTTGGAGCCCTTGGGTTTATAGCATCATGCTTTTCCAACTAGGGTTGTAACTTACGTAGTATTAATAATAATAATAATAATGATAATAATAACTCCCGCATCCCCACATCTCTCTCTCTCTCTCTCTCTCTCTCTCTCTCTCTCTCTCTCTCTCTCTCTCTCATGGGCGCGCTTTTTTTTTTCCATAGCGTTCACGGTAATGTACGTAAGATTATTACAGGGCTAATTATTATAGCATAGCAATCAAGCCCTTAAATACTCAAACTAATGAGAAATTATCTTTCAAACGATTCTTCTTTTAATAATTGAGCTACTTCTAACGATTACTTGGTCGTTTCGGTTGTCTAAATTGTTATTATGACAGTAATTACGAAACTTCTAATGTCATTACGAGAAAATCGTAACTTGAATCAGCTGACATAAGTCCTTTTATAGTTTATATATGAAATATCTGTTTTGAGGTTGTTAATGTTTTTGGAATATTTTATTTTGATTGTTCATTATTTCTTATATTGTTTGTTTATTTCCTTATTTCCTTTCCTCACTGGGCTGATAGCATCTTGCTTTTCCAGCTAGTGTTGTAGCTTAGCTAGTAATGATAATAATAATAATAATAATAATAATAATAATAATAATAATGATAATAAAAATAATAATGATAATGATAATAATAATAATAATAATAACAACAACAACAACAACAACAACAACAGCAATAATAATAATAATAATAATAACAACAACATCAACAACAACAACAACAACAACAATAATAATAATAATAATAATAATAATAATAATGATGATAATAATAATAACAATAACAATAATAATAATAACAGCAACAACAACAACAACAACAACAACAATAATAATAATAATAACAATAACAATAATAATAATAACAGCAACAACAACAACAACAACAACAACAATAATAATAATAATAATAATAATAATAATAATAATAATAATATGTTAACCCTTGGATGGAAGACACATCGCTCCCAACTTCGTAATATCTTTTCGAGTAATTAGATTCAGCAAATCTTCTGTGTAGGTCGTAAGACGCTAAAACTCCCTCTACCTGAGAGACTGAGCTGTTGGAGGTTGTTATTATTATAATTATCATTAGTGTCTATTATTATCTAGGCTGCTGGGAAAAGCTGAACATTACAAACGTAATGGCTAAGACAGGAGAGGAGTTAAGTGTAACTGTAGATTATGTATGTATGTATGTATATATATATATATATATATATATATATATATATATATATATATATATATATATATGTATATGTATGTATGTATATATATATATGTATATATATATATATATATATATATATATATATATATATTTATACACACAAATTGATATAAATATATGTACAGTATATATATATATATATATATATATATATATATATATATATATATATATATATTTATATACATAAATTTACACACACACATATATATATATATATATATATATATATATATGTGTGTGTGTGTGTGTGTGTTTACATATCTTGGCCCTTCTGAATTCCTTACTGCTATCTTTCGTATAATAATTCTTGCAATCTTTTTCTTCCCCCCCCCCATGTCTCTTCCCCCAGGTCTCACCTTCGCTATTCTTCCTCGTTGCGTCCTAATTCTATCTTTAATCTCATTTTCTTCCCTCTCACTTCCATATGGCGTCCATGATATCTGATGAAGTGATGCCAATTATATGAACCAATCAATCACTCTTACTCCCATTCAATATTTCCCTTCATCTCTATCCTAACTTTTCCATATTCGACCTTTTCCCATTTCCTGTGATCAAGGCAGCTCGTTAACCTTTTGACCTTTTCCCAATTTCTGCTATCAAAGAAGCTCGTTAACCTCTTGATTAAGGTAGCTCGTTAACCTTCTGACCTTTTCCCATTTTTTGCGATCAAGGCAGCTCGTTAACCTCCTGACCTTTTCCCATTTTCTGCGATCAAGGCAGCTCATTAACCTCTTAACCTTTTCCCATTATCTGCGATCAAGGCAGCTCGTTAACCTCTTGACCTTTTCCCATTTTCTGCGATCAAGGTAGCTCGTTAACTTCTTGACCTTTTCCCATTTTCTGCGATCAAGGCAGCTCATTAACCTCTTGACCTTTTCCCATTTTCTGCGATCAAGGCTGCTCGTTAACCTCTTGATCAAGGCAGCTCGTTAACCTCTTGACCTTTTCCCATTATCTGCGATCAAGGCATCTTGTTAACCTTTTGACCTTTTCCCATTTTTTGCGGTCAAGGTAGCTCGTTAACCTCTTGACCTTTTCCCATTTTTTGCGGTCAAGGCGAGATAGTTAACCTCTTGACCTTTTCCCATTTTCTGCGATCAAGGCTGCTCGTTAATCTCTTGACCTTTTCCCATTTTCTGCGGTCAAGGCAGCTCATCAACTTCTTGACCTTTTCCCATTTTCTGCGATCAAGGCATCTCGTTAACCGCTTGACCTTTTCCCATTTGCTGCGATCAAGGCATCTCGTTAACCTCTTGACCTTTTCCCGTTTTCTGCGATCAAGGCATCTCGTTAACCGCTTGACCTTTTCCCATTTGCTGCGATCAAGGCATCTCGTTAACCGCTTGACCTTTTCCCATTTGCTGCGATCAAGGCATCTCGTTAACCGCTTGACCTTTTCCCATTTGCTACGATCAAGGCATCTCGTTAACCTCTTGACCTTTTCCCATTTGCTGCGATGAAGGTAGCTCGTTAACTTCTTGACCTTTTCCCATTTTCTGCGATTAAGGCAGCTCATTAACCTCTTGACCTTTTCCCATTTTCTGCGATCAAGGCATCTTGTTAACTTCTTGACCTTTTCCCATTTTCTGCGATCAAGGCAGCTCATTAACCTCTTGACCTTTTCCCATTTTCTGCGATTAAGGTAGCTCGTTAACTTCTTGACCTTTTCCCATTTTCTGCGATCAAGGCAGCTCATTAACCTCTTGACCTTTTCCCATTTTCTGCGATCAAGGCAGCTCGTTAACCTCTTGCCCTTTTCCCATTTTCTGCGATCATGGCATCTTTTTAACCTCTTGACCTTTTCCCATTTTTTGCGATCAAGGTAGCTCGTCAACTTCTTGACCTTTTCCCATTTTCTGCGATCAAGGCAGCTCATCAACTTCTTGACCTTTTCCCATTTTCTGCGATCAAGGCAGCTCGTTAACCTCTTGCCCTTTTCCCATTTTCTGCGATCAAGGCAGCTCATTAACCTCTTGACCTTTTCCCATTTTCTGCGATCAAGGCATCTTGTTAACCTCTTGACCTTTTCCCATTTTCTGCGATCAAGGTAGCTCGTTAACTTCTTGACCTTTTCCCATTTTCTGCGATCAAGGCAGCTCATTAACCTCTTGACCTTTTCCCATTTTCTGCGATCAAGGCTGCTCGTTAACCTCTTGATCAAGGCAGCTTGTTAATCTCCTGACCTTTTCCCATTTTCTGCGATCAAGGCAGCTCGTTAACCTCTTAACCTTTTCTCATTTTCTGCGATCAAGGCAGCTTGTTAACCTTTTGACCTTTTCCCATTATCTGCGATCAAGGCATCTTGTTAACCTCTTGACCTTTTCCCATTTTCTGCGATCAAGGTAGCTCGTTAACTTCTTGACCTTTTCCCATTTTCTGCGATCAAGGCAGCTCATTAACCTCTTGACCTTTTCCCATTTTCTGAGATCAAGGCTGCTCGTTAACCTCTTGATCAAGGCAGCTTGTTAATCTCCCGACCTTTTCCCATTTTCTGCGATCAAGGCAGCTCGTTAACCTCTTAACCTTTCCTCATTTTCTGCGATCAAGGCAGCTTGTTAACCTTTTGACCTTTTCCCATTATCTGCGATCAAGGCAGCTTGTTAACCTTTTGACCTATTCCATTTTCTGCGATCAAGGCAGCTTGTTAACCTCTTAACCTTTTCCCATTATCTGCGATCAAGGAAGCTTGTTAACCTCTTGATTAAGGCAGCTCGTTAACTTCTTGACCTTTTCCCATTTTCTGCGATCAAGGCAGCTCATTAACCTCTTGACCTTTTCCCATTTTTTGCGATCAAGGCATCTTGTTAACCTCTTGACCTTTTCCCACTTTCTGCGATCAAGGCAGCTCATTAACCTCTTGACCTTTTCCCATTTTCTGCGATGAAGGTAGCTCGTTAACTTCTTGACCTTTTCCCATTTTCTGCGATCAGGGCAGCTCGTTAACCTCTTAACCTTTTCTCATTTTCTGCGATCAAGGCAGCTTGTTAACCTTTTGACCTTTTCCCATTATCTGCGATCAAGGCAGCTTGTTAACCTCTTGACCTTTTCCCATTATCTGCGATCAAGGCAGCCCCGTTAATCTTTTAACCTTTTCCCATTTTCTGCGATCAAGGCATCTTGTTAAACTCTTGACCTTTTCCCATTTTCTGCGATCAAGGCAGCTCGTTAACTTCTTGACCTTTTCCCATTTTCTGCGATCAAGGCAGCTCATTAACCTCTTGACCTTTTCCCATTTTCTGCGATCAAGGCATCTTGTTAACCTCTTGACCTTTTCCCACTTTCTGCGATCAAGGCAGCTCATTAACCTCTTGACCTTTTCCCATTTTCTGCGATGAAGGTAGCTCGTTAACTTCTTGACCTTTTCCCATTTTCTGCGATCAGGGCAGCTCGTTAACCTCTTAACCTTTTCTCATTTTCTGCGATCAAGGCAGCTTGTTAACCTTTTGACCTTTTCCCATTATCTGCGATCAAGGCAGCTTGTTAACCTCTTGACCTTTTCCCATTTTCTGCGATCAAGGCAGCTTGTTAACCTTTTGACCTATTCCATTTTCTGCGATCAAGGCAGCTTGTTAACCTCTTAACCTTTTCCCATTATCTGCGATCAAGGAAGCTCGTTAACCTCTTGATTAAGGCAGCTCGTTAACCTCTTGACCTTTTCCCATTTTCTGCGATCAAGGCAGCTGATTAACCTCTTGACCTTTTCCCATTTTCTGCGATCAAGGCATCTTGTTAACCTCTTGACCTTTTCCCATTTTCTGCGATCAAGGCAGCTCATTAACCTCCAGACCTTTTCCCATTTTCTGCGATCAGGGCAGCTCGTTAACCTCTAGACTTTTTCCCATTTTCTGCGATCAGGGCAGCTCGGTAACCTCTTAACCTTTTCCCATTTTCTGCAATCAAGGCAGCTCATTAACCTCTTAACCTTTTCCCATTTTCTGCGATCAAGGCAGTTCGTTAACCTCTTGATCTTTTCCTATTATTTGCGATCAAGGCAGCCTCGTTAATCTTTTAACCTTTTCCCATTTTCTGCGATCAAGGTAGCTCATTAACCTCCAGACCTTTTCCCATTTTCTGCGATCAAGGAAGCTCGTTAACATCTAGACCTTTTCCCATTTTCTGTGATCATGGCAGCTCGTTAACCTCTTAACCTTTTCCCATTTTCTGCGATCAAGGTAGCTCGTTAACTTCTTGACCTTTTCCCATTTTCTGCGATCAAGGCAGCTCATTAACCTCTTGACCTTTTCCCATTTTCTGCGATCAAGGCAGCTCGTTAACCTCTTGCCCTTTTCCCATTTTCTGCGATCAAGGCATCTTGTTAACCTCTTGACCTTTTCCCATTTTCTGCGATCAAGGCAGCTCGTTAACTTCTTGACCTTTTCCCATTTTCTGCGATCAAGGCAGCTCATTAACCTCTTGACCTTTTCCCATTTTCTGCGATCAAGGCATCTTGTTAACCTCTTGACCTTTTCCCACTTTCTGCGATCAAGGCAGCTCATTAACCTCTTGACCTTTTCCCATTTTCTGCGATGAAGGTAGCTCGTTAACTTCTTGACCTTTTCCCATTTTCTGCGATCAGGGCAGCTCGTTAACCTCTTAACTTTTTCTCATTTTCTGCGATCAAGGCAGCTTGTTAACCTTTTGACCTTTTCCCATTTTCTGCGATGAAGGTAGCTCGTTAACTTCTTGACCTTTTCCCATTTTCTGCGATCAGGGCAGCTCGTTAACCTCTTAACTTTTTCTCATTTTCTGCGATCAAGGCAGCTTGTTAACCTCTTGACCTTTTCCCATTTTCTGCGATCAAGGCAGCTTGTTAACCTTTTGACCTATTCCATTTTCTGCGATCAAGGCAGCTTGTTAACATCTTAACCTTTTCCCATTATCTGCGATCAAGGAAGCTCGTTAACCTCTTGATTAAGGCAGCTCGTTAACCTCTTGACCTTTTCCCATTTTCTGCGATCAAGGCAGCTCATTAACCTCTTGACCTTTTCCCATTTTCTGCGATGAAGGTAGCTCGTTAACTTCTTGACCTTTTCCCATTTTCTGCGATCAGGGCAGCTCGTTAACCTCTTAACCTTTTCTCATTTTCTGCGATCAAGGCAGCTTGTTAACCTTTTGACCTTTTCCCATTATCTGCGATCAAGGCAGCTCGTTAACCTCTTGACCTTTTCCCATTTTCTGCGATCAAGGCAGCTTGTTAACCTTTTGACCTATTCCATTTTCTGCGATCAAGGCAGCTTGTTAACCTCTTAACCTTTTCCCATTATCTGCGATCAAGGAAGCTCGTTAACCTCTTGATTAAGGCAGCTCGTTAACCTCTTGACCTTTTCCCATTTTCTGCGATCAAGGCAGCTCATTAACCTCTTGACCTTTTCCCATTTTCTGCGATCAAGGCAGCTGATTAACCTCTTGACCTTTTCCCATTTTCTGCGATCAAGGCATCTTGTTAACCTCTTGACCTTTTCCCATTTTCTGCGATCAAGGCAGCTCATTAACCTCCAGACCTTTTCCCATTTTCTGCGATTAGGGCAGCTCGTTAACCTCTAGACTTTTTCCCATTTTCTGCGATCAGGGCAGCTCGTTAACCTCTTAACCTTTTCCCATTTTCTGCGATCAAGGCAGCTCATTAACCTCTTAACCTTTTTCCATTTTCTGCGATCAAGGTAGCTCGTTAACCTCTTGACCTTTTCCCATTTTCTGTGATCATGGCAGCACGTTAACCTCTTAACCTTTTCCCATTTTCTGCGATCAAGGCAGCTCGTTAACCTCTTAACCTTTTTCCATTTTCTGCGATCAAGGTAGCTCGTTAACCTCTTGACCTTTTCCCATTATCTGCGATCAAGGCAGCCCCGTTAATCTTTTAACCTTTTCCCATTTTCTGCGATCAAGACAGCTCGTTAACCTTCAGACCTTTTCCCATTGCCTGCGATCAAGGATGCTCGTTAACCTCTAGACCTTTTCCCATTTTCTGCGATCAGGGCAGCTCATTAACCTCTTGACCTTTTCCCATTTTCTGCGATTAAGGTAGCTCGTTAACTTCTTGACCTTTTCCCATTTTCTGCGATCAAGGCAGCTCATTAACCTCTTGACCTTTTCCCATTTTCTGCGATCAAGGCAGCTCGTTAACCTCTTGCCCTTTTCCCATTTTCTGCGATCATGGCATCTTTTTAACCTCTTGACCTTTTCCCATTTTTTGCGATCAAGGTAGCTCGTCAACTTCTTGACCTTTTCCCATTTTCTGCGATCAAGGCAGCTCATCAACTTCTTGACCTTTTCCCATTTTCTGCGATCAAGGCAGCTCGTTAACCTCTTGCCCTTTTCCCATTTTCTGCGATCAAGGCAGCTCATTAACCTCTTGACCTTTTCCCATTTTCTGCGATCAAGGCATCTTGTTAACCTCTTGACCTTTTCCCATTTTCTGCGATCAAGGTAGCTCGTTAACTTCTTGACCTTTTCCCATTTTCTGCGATCAAGGCAGCTCATTAACCTCTTGACCTTTTCCCATTTTCTGCGATCAAGGCTGCTCGTTAACCTCTTGATCAAGGCAGCTTGTTAATCTCCTGACCTTTTCCCATTTTCTGCGATCAAGGCAGCTCGTTAACCTCTTAACCTTTTCTCATTTTCTGCGATCAAGGCAGCTTGTTAACCTTTTGACCTTTTTCCATTATCTGCGATCAAGGCATCTTGTTAACCTCTTGACCTTTTCCCATTTTCTGCGATCAAGGTAGCTCGTTAACTTCTTGACCTTTTCCCATTTTCTGCGATCAAGGCAGCTCATTAACCTCTTGACCTTTTCCCATTTTCTGAGATCAAGGCTGCTCGTTAACCTCTTGATCAAGGCAGCTTGTTAATCTCCCGACCTTTTCCCATTTTCTGCGATCAAGGCAGCTCGTTAACCTCTTAACCTTTCCTCATTTTCTGCGATCAAGGCAGCTTGTTAACCTTTTGACCTTTTCCCATTATCTGCGATCAAGGCAGCTTGTTAACCTTTTGACCTATTCCATTTTCTGCGATCAAGGCAGCTTGTTAACCTCTTAACCTTTTCCCATTATCTGCGATCAAGGAAGCTTGTTAACCTCTTGATTAAGGCAGCTCGTTAACTTCTTGACCTTTTCCCATTTTCTGCGATCAAGGCAGCTCATTAACCTCTTGACCTTTTCCCATTTTTTGCGATCAAGGCATCTTGTTAACCTCTTGACCTTTTCCCACTTTCTGCGATCAAGGCAGCTCATTAACCTCTTGACCTTTTCCCATTTTCTGCGATGAAGGTAGCTCGTTAACTTCTTGACCTTTTCCCATTTTCTGCGATCAGGGCAGCTCGTTAACCTCTTAACCTTTTCTCATTTTCTGCGATCAAGGCAGCTTGTTAACCTTTTGACCTTTTCCCATTATCTGCGATCAAGGCAGCTTGTTAACCTCTTGACCTTTTCCCATTATCTGCGATCAAGGCAGCCCCGTTAATCTTTTAACCTTTTCCCATTTTCTGCGATCAAGGCATCTTGTTAAACTCTTGACCTTTTCCCATTTTCTGCGATCAAGGCAGCTCGTTAACTTCTTGACCTTTTCCCATTTTCTGCGATCAAGGCAGCTCATTAACCTCTTGACCTTTTCCCATTTTCTGCGATCAAGGCATCTTGTTAACCTCTTGACCTTTTCCCACTTTCTGCGATCAAGGCAGCTCATTAACCTCTTGACCTTTTCCCATTTTCTGCGATGAAGGTAGCTCGTTAACTTCTTGACCTTTTCCCATTTTCTGCGATCAGGGCAGCTCGTTAACCTCTTAACCTTTTCTCATTTTCTGCGATCAAGGCAGCTTGTTAACCTTTTGACCTTTTCCCATTATCTGCGATCAAGGCAGCTTGTTAACCTCTTGACCTTTTCCCATTTTCTGCGATCAAGGCAGCTTGTTAACCTTTTGACCTATTCCATTTTCTGCGATCAAGGCAGCTTGTTAACCTCTTAACCTTTTCCCATTATCTGCGATCAAGGAAGCTCGTTAACCTCTTGATTAAGGCAGCTCGTTAACCTCTTGACCTTTTCCCATTTTCTGCGATCAAGGCAGCTGATTAACCTCTTGACCTTTTCCCATTTTCTGCGATCAAGGCATCTTGTTAACCTCTTGACCTTTTCCCATTTTCTGCGATCAAGGCAGCTCATTAACCTCCAGACCTTTTCCCATTTTCTGCGATCAGGGCAGCTCGTTAACCTCTAGACTTTTTCCCATTTTCTGCGATCAGGGCAGCTCGGTAACCTCTTAACCTTTTCCCATTTTCTGCAATCAAGGCAGCTCATTAACCTCTTAACCTTTTCCCATTTTCTGCGATCAAGGCAGTTCGTTAACCTCTTGATCTTTTCCTATTATTTGCGATCAAGGCAGCCTCGTTAATCTTTTAACCTTTTCCCATTTTCTGCGATCAAGGTAGCTCATTAACCTCCAGACCTTTTCCCATTTTCTGCGATCAAGGAAGCTCGTTAACATCTAGACCTTTTCCCATTTTCTGTGATCATGGCAGCTCGTTAACCTCTTAACCTTTTCCCATTTTCTGCGTTCAAGGTAGCTCGTTAACTTCTTGACCTTTTCCCATTTTCTGCGATCAAGGCAGCTCATTAACCTCTTGACCTTTTCCCATTTTCTGCGATCAAGGCAGCTCGTTAACCTCTTGCCCTTTTCCCATTTTCTGCGATCAAGGCATCTTGTTAACCTCTTGACCTTTTCCCATTTTCTGCGATCAAGGCAGCTCGTTAACTTCTTGACCTTTTCCCATTTTCTGCGATCAAGGCAGCTCATTAACCTCTTGACCTTTTCCCATTTTCTGCGATCAAGGCATCTTGTTAACCTCTTGACCTTTTCCCACTTTCTGCGATCAAGGCAGCTCATTAACCTCTTGACCTTTTCCCATTTTCTGCGATGAAGGTAGCTCGTTAACTTCTTGACCTTTTCCCATTTTCTGCGATCAGGGCAGCTCGTTAACCTCTTAACTTTTTCTCATTTTCTGCGATCAAGGCAGCTTGTTAACCTTTTGACCTTTTCCCATTATCTGCGATCAAGGCAGCTTGTTAACCTCTTGACCTTTTCCCATTTTCTGCGATCAAGGCAGCTTGTTAACCTTTTGACCTATTCCATTTTCTGCGATCAAGGCAGCTTGTTAACATCTTAACCTTTTCCCATTATCTGCGATCAAGGAAGCTCGTTAACCTCTTGATTAAGGCAGCTCGTTAACCTCTTGACCTTTTCCCATTTTCTGCGATCAAGGCAGCTCATTAACCTCTTGACCTTTTCCCATTTTCTGCGATGAAGGTAGCTCGTTAACTTCTTGACCTTTTCCCATTTTCTGCGATCAGGGCAGCTCGTTAACCTCTTAACCTTTTCTCATTTTCTGCGATCAAGGCAGCTTGTTAACCTTTTGACCTTTTCCCATTATCTGCGATCAAGGCAGCTTGTTAACCTCTTGACCTTTTCCCATTTTCTGCGATCAAGGCAGCTTGTTAACCTTTTGACCTATTCCATTTTCTGCGATCAAGGCAGCTTGTTAACCTCTTAACCTTTTCCCATTATCTGCGATCAAGGAAGCTCGTTAACCTCTTGATTAAGGCAGCTCGTTAACCTCTTGACCTTTTCCCATTTTCTGCGATCAAGGCAGCTCATTAACCTCTTGACCTTTTCCCATTTTCTGCGATCAAGGCAGCTGATTAACCTCTTGACCTTTTCCCATTTTCTGCGATCAAGGCATCTTGTTAACCTCTTGACCTTTTCCCATTTTCTGCGATCAAGGCAGCTCATTAACCTCCAGACCTTTTCCCATTTTCTGCGATCAGGGCAGCTCGTTAACCTCTAGACTTTTTCCCATTTTCTGCGATCAGGGCAGCTCGTTAACCTCTTAACCTTTTCCCATTTTCTGCGATCAAGGCAGCTCATTAACCTCTTAACCTTTTTCCATTTTCTGCGATCAAGGTAGCTCGTTAACCTCTTGACCTTTTCCCATTTTCTGTGATCATGGCAGCACGTTAACCTCTTAACCTTTTCCCATTTTCTGCGATCAAGGCAGCTCGTTAACCTCTTAACCTTTTTCCATTTTCTGCGATCAAGGTAGCTCGTTAACCTCTTGACCTTTTCCCATTATCTGCGATCAAGGCAGCCCCGTTAATCTTTTAACCTTTTCCCATTTTCTGCGATCAAGACAGCTCGTTAACCTTCAGACCTTTTCCCATTGCCTGCGATCAAGGATGCTCGTTAACCTCTAGACCTTTTCCCATTTTCTGCGATCAGGGCAGCTCGTTAACCTCTTGACCTTTTCCCATTTTCTGCGATCAAGGCAGCTCGTTAACCTCTTAACCTTTTCCCATTTTCTGCGATCAAGGGTGCTCGTTAACCTCTTGATCTTTTCCCATTTTGTGCGGTCAAGGCAGCTCGTTAACCTCTAGACCTTTTCCCATTTTCTGCGATCAAGGCAGCTCATTAACCTCTTAACCTTTTCCCATTTTCTGCGATCAAGGCAGCTCATTAACCTCTTAACCTTTTCCCATTTTCTGCGATCAAGGCAGCTCGTTAACCTCTTAACCTTTTTCCATTTTCTGCGATCAAGGTAGCTCGTTAACCTCTTGACCTTTTCCCATTATCTGCGATCAAGGCAGCCCCGTTAATCTTTTAACCTTTTCCCATTTTCTGCGATCAAGACAGCTCGTTAACCTTCAGACCTTTTCCCATTGCCTGCGATCAAGGATGCTCGTTAACCTCTAGACCTTTTCCCATTTTCTGCGATCAGGGCAGCTCGTTAACCTCTTGACCTTTTCCCATTTTCTGCGATCAAGGCAGCTCATTAACCTCTTAACCTTTTCCCATTTTCTGCGATCAAGGCAGCTCATTAACCTCTTAACCTTTTCCCATTTTCTGCGATCAAGGCAGCTCATTAACCTCTTAACCTTTTCCCATTTTCTGCGATCAAGGCAGCTCATTAACCTCTTAACCTTTTCCCATTTTCTGCGATCAAGGCAGCTCATTAACCTCTTAACCTTTTCCCATTTTCTGCGATCAAGGCAGCTCATTAACCTCTTAACCTTTTCCCATTTTCTGCGATCAAGGCAGCTCGTTAACCTCTTAACCTTTTTCCATTTTCTGCGATCAAGGTAGCTCGTTAACCTCTTGACCTTTTCCCATTATCCGCGATCAAGGCAGCCCCGTTAATCTTTTAACCTTTTCCCATTTTCTGCGATCAAGACAGCTCGTTAACCTTCAGACCTTTTCCCATTGCCTGCGATCAAGGATGCTCGTTAACCTCTAGACCTTTTCCCATTTTCTGCGATCAGGGCAGCTCGTTAACCTCTTGACCTTTTCCCATTTTCTGCGATCAAGGCAGCTCGTTAACCTCTTAACCTTTTCCCATTTTCTGCGATCAAGGGTGCTCGTTAACCTCTTGATCTTTTCCCATTTTGTGCGGTCAAGGCAGCTCGTTAACCTCTAGACCTTTTCCCATTTTCTGCGATCAAGGCAGCTCATTAACCTCTTAACCTTTTCCCATTTTCTGCGATCAAGGGTGCTCGTTAACCTCTTGATCTTTTCCCATTTTTTTGCGGTCAAGGCAGCTCGTTAACCTCTTGACCTTTTCCCATTTTCTGCGATCAAGGAAACTCATTAACCTCTTGTCCTTTTCCCATTTTCTACGATCAAGGAAACTCATTAACCTCTTGACCTTTTCCTATTTTCTACGATCAAGGCAGCTCGTTAAGCTCTTGAACTTTTCCCATTTTCTGCGATCAAGGCAGCTCATTAACCTCTTAACTTTTTCCCATTTTCTGCGATCAAGGGTGCTCGTTAACCTCTTGATCTTTTCCCATTATTTTGCGGTCAAGGCAGCTCGTTAACCTCTTGACCTTTTCCCATTTTCTGCGATCAAGGAAACTCATTAACCTCTTGACATTTTCCCATTTTCTGCGATCAAGGAAACTCATTAACCTCTTGACCTTTTCCCATTTTCTACGATCAAGGCAGCTCGTTAACTTCTTGACCTTTTCCCATTTTCTGCGATCAAAGGCAGCTCGTTAACCTTTTGACCTTTTCCTATTGTCTGCAATCAAGGTAGCTCGTTAACCTCTTGACCTTTTCCGATTTTCTGCGATCAAGGCAACTGGTTAACCTGAACTTTTCCAATTTTCTGCGATCAAGGCAGCTTATTAACCTCCTGACCTTTTCCCATTTTCTGCGATCAAGGCAGCTCATTAACCTCCTGACCTTTTCCCATATTCTGCGATCAAGGCAGCTCGTTAACCTCTTGACCTCTTCCCATTTTCTGCGATCAAGACAGCTCGTTAACCCCATGTCACTTATTGACTAGAAGTATGCGAATAAAGTTCCTAAGTTAATTCAAAAGAGTGAAATAAGGTGAATATATTTAGTCATCACAGGAAAGGAATAGGGGACGTCAGTGTAAACATTTTCTATTGATGCAAAGCGTTGGGCCGTTAATGTTAAAAGCTTCCCTTCATGATTGTAATTACATTATTGTTAGGAAATGTCTGTTGCTCATTCTCTATGCGAGGAAGTGATTGGTTTCCTAAATAGGTGAGTGATCTATTGAGCAATATCGTTCATTTTTTAACAGAATTACCAGGAAAAATAAATGGTTTTGGTTTAAGCTTTGTTTAGGTGAATGAACTATAGAGCAATATTGTTCATTTTTTTAACAGAATTACCAGGAAAAATAAATGGTTTTGGTTTAAGCTTTGTTTAGATGAATGAACTATAGAGCAATATTGTTCAGTTTTTTAACAGAATTACTAGGAAAAATAAAGGCTTTTGGTTTATGTTTTTTTAGGTGAATGAACTATAGAGCAATATCGTTAAGTTTAATAACAGAATTACAAGAAAAATAAAGGCCTTTGGTTTAAGCTTTGTTTAGGTGAATGAACTATAGAGCAATATCGTTCAGTTTTTTAACAGAATTACTAGGAAAAATAAAGGATTTTGGTTTATGCTTTTTTAAGTGAATGAACTATAGAGCAATATCGTTAAGTTTAATAACAGAATTAAAAGAAAAATAAAGGCCTTTGGTTTAAGCTTTGTTTAGGTGAATGAACTATCGAGCAATATCGTTAAGTTATTTAACAGAATTACTAGGAAAAATAAAGGCTTCGGTTTAAGCTTTGTTTAAGTGAATGAACTATAGAGCAATATCGTTAATTAATGATTTTATGTGGAACAGGCTTACATAAGTCCTTTTATAGTTTATATATCAAATATCTGTTTTAATGCTGTTAATGTTTTTAAAATATTTTATTTGAATTTTTATTACTTCTTATATCGTGTATTTATTTCCTCATTTCCTTTCCTCACTGGGCTATTTTATTCCTGTTGGAGCCCTTGGGCTTATAGCATCTTGCTTTTCCAACTAGGGTTGTAGCTAAGCTAGTAATAATAATAATAATAATAATAATAATAATAATACATACATACATATACCAAAGGCACTTCCCCCAATTTTGGGGGGTAGCCGACAACAACAAGAAACAAAACAAAAAAGGGGACCTCTACTCTCTACGTTCCTCCAGCCTAACCAGGGACTCAGCCGAGTTCAGCTGGTACTGCTAGGGTGCCACAGCCCAACCTCCCACATTTCCACCACAGATGAAGCTTCATACTGCTGAGTCCCCTACTGCTGCTACCTCCGTGGTCATCTAAGGCACCGGAGGAAGCAGCAGGGCCTACCGGAACTGCGTCACAATCGCTCGCCATTCATTCCTATTTCTAGCACGCTCTCTTGCCTCTCTCACATCTATCCTCCTATCACCCAGAGCTTTCTTCACACCATCCATCCACCCAAACCTTGGCCTTCCTCTTGTACTTCTCCCATCAACTCTTGCATTCATCACCTTCTTTAGCAGACAGCCATTTTCCATTCTCTCAACATGGCCAAACCACCTCAACACATTCATATCCACTCTAGCCGCTAACTCATTTCTTACACCCGTTCTCACCCTCACCACTTCGTTCCTAACCCTATCTACTCGAGATACACCAGCCATACTCCTCAGACACTTCATCTCAAACACATTCAATTTCTGTCTCTCCATCACTTTCATTCCCCACAACTCCGATCCATACATCACAGTTGGTACAATCACTTTCTCATATAGAACTCTCTTTACATTCATGCCCAACCCTCTATTTTTTACTACTCCCTTAACTGCCCCCAACACTTTGCAACCTTCATTCACTCTCTGACGTACATCTGCTTCCACTCCACCATTTGCTGCAACAACAGACCCCAAGTACTTAAACTGATCCACCTCCTCAAGTAACTCTCCATTCAACATGACATTCAACCTTGCACCACCTTCCCTTCTCGTACATCTCATAACCTTACTCTTACCCACATTAACTCTCAACTTCCTTCTCTCACACACCCTTCCAAATTCTGTCACTAGTCGGTCAAGCTTCTCTTCTGTGTCTGCTACCAGTACAGTATCATCTGCAAACAACAACTGATTTACCTCCCATTCATGATCATTCTCGCCTACCAGTTTTAATCCTCGTCCAAGCACTCGAGCATTCACCTCTCTCACCACTCCATCAACATACAAGTTAAACAACCACGGCGACATCACACATCCCTGTCTCAGCCCCACTCTCACCGGAAACCAATCGCTCACTTCATTTCCTATTCTAACACATGCTTTACTACCTTTGTAGAAACTTTTTACTGCTTGCAACAACCTTCCACCAACTCCATATAACCTCATCACATTCCACATTGCTTCCCTATCAACTCTATCATATGCTTTCTCCAGATCCATAAACGCAACATACACTTCCTTACCTTTTGCTAAATATTTCTCGCATATCTGCCTAACTGTAAAAATCTGATTCATACAACCCCTACCTCTTCTAAAACCACCCTGTACTTCCAAGATTGCATTCTCTGTTTTATCCTTAATCCTATTAATCAGTACTCTACCATACACTTTTCCAACTACACTCAACAAACTAATACCTCTTGAATTACAACACTCATGCACATCTCCCTTACCCTTATATAGTGGTACAATACATGCACAGACCCAATCTACTGCTACCATTGACAACACAAAACACACATTAAACAATCTCACCAACCATACAAGTACAGTCACACCCCCTTCCTTCAACATCTCAGCTTTCACACCATCCATACCAGATGCTTTTCCTACTCTCGTTTCATCTAGTGCTCTCCTCACTTCCTCTATTGTAATCTCTCTCTCATTCTCATCTCCCATCACTGGCACCTCAACACCTGGAACAGCAATTATATCTGCCTCCCTATCATCCTCAACATTCAGCAAACTTTCAAAATATTCCGCCCACCTTTTCCTTGCCTCCTCTCCTTTTAACAACCTTCCATTTCCATCTTTCACTGTCTCTTCAATTCTTGCGCCGGCCTTCCTTACTCTCTTCACTTCTTTCCAAAACTTCTTCTTATTCTCTTCATATGACTGACCCAGTCCCTGACCCCACCTCAGGTCAGCTGCCCTCTTTGCCTCACGTACCTTGCGCTTTACTTCCACCTTTTGCTCTCTATATTTTTCATACTTCTCTATACTATTACTCTGCAGCCATTCTTCAAAAGCCCTCTTTTTCTCTTCCACTTTTACCTTCACTCCTTCATTCCACCATTCACTACCCTTCCTCATGCTGCCTCCAACAACCTTCTTGCCACATACATCACTTGCAATCCCAACATAATTTTCTTTTGCTAACTTCCACTCCTCTAAATTACCAGTTTCTCTTACTCTCACCTCGTCATATGCCATTTTCAACCTTTCCTGATATTTACTTTTTACCCCCGGTTTTATTAGCTCTTCAACCCTCACTAGCTCCCTTTTACATCCACCTACTCTATTCCCCCACTCTTTTGCTACAACTAATTTTCCTTCCACCAAAAAATGATCAGACATACCGTTAGCCATACCCCTAAACACGGCACGTCTTTCAATCTTCCAAACATTCTTTTAGTTATCAACACATAATCCATTAATGCCCTTTCTACTACTCTTCCATTTGCCACTCTTACCCATGTATACTTATTTTTATCTTTCTTTTTAAAAAAGCTAGCACTTATTACCATCTCTTGTTCAACACACATATCTACCAGTCTCTCACCACTCTCATTTTCACCTGGTACGCCATACTTCCCAATGACACCTTCTACCTCTCCAGCGCCCACTCTAGCATTTAAGTCACCCATAACAACTACATAATTCCTTCTACCCAGTACTTCTACACACCTAGTTAATTCATTCCAGAACTCATTCCGCTCTTCTTCACTTTTCTCACTACCTGGCCCATACGCACTGACAAACGCCCAACATTCCCCACCCAACCTAACCCTTACCCACATTAACCTAGATGATATCTCCTTCCATTCCACTACTTTACCTGTCATCCATTCACTCAGCAATAAAGCCACACCCTCTCTCGCTCTTCCCCTTTCAATCTCAGACACTCTACCAGACATTTCACCAAACATCACTTCACCCTTTCCTTTCATCTTTGTCTCACACAAGGCCAATACATCCATCCTTCTACTTCTAAACATACTTCCAATCTCACATCTTTTACTCTGTATCGTACTACATCCACGCACATTCAAACACCCCAAAACTAGAGTGCGGGGAGCAGTCACTCTCCCCCCAGCTCCATCTCTTTGTTGCTGTCTCACAGGATTTTTTATAATAATAATAATAACAAGGTAAAATAAAAACTGTATGTTTAAGCTTTTTTTAGATGAATGAACTATAGAGCCATAAAGCAAAAAGCAAAGAATATATCAAATAAATTGGCTAAGTATTAAGGATTAGCTCCAATTCCCTCGTTTCGTCCCACGATAAAATAGGACAAAAAAAAATCCTCTTAAATCCTAATAAGATTTCAGCCACGTGTTGGTCAGATGCAAATTAAAATTCAAGGAACTAATTAGCGAAGTCACATAGTGAAACTTATGGCGGGGTTAATTTTCCCCTGAGCTCATTAATGAAATGAATATTGTAGAATCTAGAAGGTCATGATAATCTATGAATATTGTAGAGTCTAAAAGGTCATGATGATCTATGAGTATTGTAGGGTCAAAAAGGTCATGGTGATCTATGAGTATTGTAGATTCTAAAAGATCATGATGATCTATGAATATTGAAGAATCTAGAAGGTCAGGATTATCTATGAATATTGTAGAGTCTAAAAGGTCATGATGATCTATGAATATTGTGGAATTTAAAAGGTCACGATGATCTATGAATATTGTAGAGTCTAAAAGGTCATGATGATCTATGAATATTGTAGAATTTAAAAGGTCATGATGATCTATGAATATTGTAGAATCTAGAAGGTCAGGATTATCTATGAATATTGTAGAGTCTAAAAGGTCATGATAATCTATGAATATTGTAGAGTCTAAAGGGTCATGATGATCTATGAATATTGTAGAATTTAAAAGGTCATGATGATCTATGAATATTGTAGAGTCTAAAAGGTCAGGATTATCTATGAATATTGTAGAATCTAAAAGGTCATGATAATCTATGAATATTGTAGAGTCTAAAGGGTCATGATGATCTATGAATATTGTAGAATTTAAAAGGTCACGATGATCTATGAATATTGTAGAGTCTAAAAGGTCATGATGATCTATGAATATTGTAGAATTTAAAAGGTCACGATGATCTATGAATATTGTAGAGTCTAAAAGGTCATGATGATCTATGAATATTGTAGAATTTAAAAGGTCACGATGATCTATGAATATTGTAGAGTCTAAAAGGTCATGATGATCTATGAATATTGTAGAATTTAAAAGGTCACGATGATCTATGAATATTGTAGAGTCTAAAAGGTCATGATGATCTATGAATATTGTAGAATTTAAAAGGTCACGATGATCTATGAATATTGTAGAATCTAGAAGGTCAGGATTATCTATGAATATTGTAGAGTCTAAAAGGTCATGATGATCTATGAATATTGTAGAATTTAAAAGGTCACGATGATCTATGAATATTGTAGAGTCTAAAAGGTCATGATGATCTATGAATATTGTAGAGTCTAAAAGGTCAGGATTATCTATGAATATTGTAGAATCTAAAAGGTCATGATAATCTATGAATATTGTAGAGTCTAAAGGGTCATGATGATCTATGAATATTGTAGAATTTAAAAGGTCACGATGATCTATGAATATTGTAGAGTCTAAAAGGTCATGATGATCTATGAATATTGTAGAATCTAAAAGGTCACGATAATCTGTGAATATTGTAGAGTCTAAAGGGTCATGATGATCTATGAATATTGTAGAATAACTAAGGTTATGATGATCTTAACCTCTATTTATTATTATTATTATTTGCTAAGCTACAACCTTAGTTGGAAAAGCAAGATACTATAAGCCCAGGGGCACCAACAGGGAAAATAGCCCAGTGAGGATAGGAAACAAGGAAAAATAAAATATGTAAAAACAGTAACAATATTAAAATAAATATTTATAAGATAATGATGACTGTATGTTTACTATTCATATTTCTCTGTTTGGGGGAATAAAACAAAATCTGATAATTGTTTATTTACATTAATAATCATTTTGATTTATTTGATACATTAGAATATTCTAAATTATCTTTTAATTGAAATAAATATCTTATACATCAGGAATTTTATAGAATGATGTATGAAATTTTTAATAATTAAAAAGATCTAATAATCAAAATGAATTTATATCTATAATTGCAACAGTCCTGTAATGTTAATTCATGATCAAAGTCCAAATGGAACGAGAGAGAGAGAGAGAGAGAGAGAGAGAGAGAGAGAGAGAGAGAATCAAATGTTGATTAATGCTTGTATCAGCGTAAGTAATGTCAGTGAGAGGGGACCTTTCTACCATTTCATGTGGACTTTGGGTTAAGGTAATTCATTTTCAAAATATATTAAGGCATCCCTCCCTTTAATACGTAATATGTATACAGTAAATACTGTATATATATATATATATATATATACATATATATATATATATGTATATATATATATATATATATATAATGTGTGTGTGTTTGTTTGTGTGTATGTGCGTGTATATATATATATATATATATACAGGTATATATATGTATATATACATATATATATATATATGTGTATATATATATATATATATATATATGAAGAGAAAGAGAGAGAGAGATAATTGTTTTTCAAAGGTGAGTAAAGTATACATATTAGTTATCATTATGCACATATGAATATAAAAAGCCATTACTTTATCTCTCGATCCGTCAAGCTCTAATAAGAACTAGATAGATAGATAGATATATAGATAGTTAGATGGATAGATAGATAGGATTTAAGATCTATCTTATCAAAATATATTGTATTCGGACAACAATATCAAAAGAAATACAATTATTCGTCATTAAATACTTTTGCCTTCGTAATGGATAGACAAGAGGAGCAGCATTGCCAAACGTATGACTACCCGGTGTCTCCCCGTCCCTCTGGTAGGGGGAAGAGGGAATAGTCATACCCTGGTGAGAGGGTTACCCCGAAAGGTACAGGCACTCATATAAGTTGGTGGATGTCCCGGGTGTTTGAGAGCGATATCCATTTCACCCCTTTCTGGACGACAGGTGTCTGGGAGCATGAAATGTAGCTGAATATTTGACCGGTTTCGCCCTCTCAGACACCTGTCGTCCAGAAAGGAGCGAAATGGAAATCTCTCTCAGATACCCGGACTTCCACCAACTTACATGAGTGACTGTACACTCGGAAACCACAATCTCCCACGTAGTGCCGAAACTGCCGTGGTGTAGTTAGGAAAG
>NC_090737.1:6145361-6155361 GCF_036898095.1 Palaemon carinicauda
GATGATGATAATAATAATAATAATAATAATAATAATAATAATAATAATAATAATAATAATAATAAAGCAATTATCCTTTCCTTTTGTAGAACTAGGTAAGCTAATAATAGTAATAATAGTAACAATGATAATAATAACAACAACAACAACAACAACAATAATAATAATAATAATAATAATAATAATAATAATAATAATAATTCTTCAGCCGTTCTTTTTCACTTTTTTTCACATTTTTCAAATTATTGGAGGAGAATAAAGTTCATAGTTTTTTTTTTTTTAATTTTGCTTAAATAACAAACTGTCTTTTTTATATATAAATTTTCATTAAGAACAGTTTAGGTACAAGGCATTGTGTGTCAAAAGTTTTTAATAGATTATCCGCTTAAGTAAGAAGTCATTCCAGAGACAATAAGGTAAATTTATATTTCTAAATTTCTTATATACCTTGAAATTTCTCTTGGGTTAAGAAAAAAATATTTCTCAATTTCTTATAAACCCTGAAAATTCTCTCTGGTTAAAAATATATGTAAATTGTTTATGTATTCCATTATCTGTATATTTATTTAGCTGCTTTAGCTTGTTAGTTACGTAGCCTTTGTTGTTTTTTTAGTTTTAGTTTTTAATTATAACTTAAAAAAAGGCTCTAAATTTTCTTGTTCTTTTCCATGATTATCTTCTTACACAAGTATAACCCTTAAACTAAGGAGGCAAAGTGATAAGGAAATGTAAACTAATGCATTTCCGTGTCAGGCATATAAGAAAGATAAGTAAAAGTGTAAAGTTTACTTTACGGAGGCTACATCAAGTCTCGCCATGTTTCACTCTGCATCATACTTTATTCTTAAAAGTTTTTTAAACTCATGTCTCACATCAGTGAGTATGACCATAAATAGGCTCTAAAAATGAGTTCAAAGGCTTTGCTCCTTAGGTTTACACGATCGAACAGTTCTTCGAACCCGGTTGACGAACCTGCTTGCCAGAGGGTTCGAAGAGGTGGAGTCAGTCTCAAATGCATAAGGTTTGTGGACGATGAAGCCCCGTCCATAAAAGTCAGGCGAGAAAAGACTTTCTTCGAACAGTTCGACGAACGTGTTCGACAAACAAATACCCCGTTGACACGTTCGAACATCACCTCAAACACTTGTCTGTCGAACCGCGTTTTTATGTATTCCCGAAAGATTCTGTAAGAGCACAATCAACACTGAAGGGAAAAGCTTAGATGGGACCAGTCCATCAGGTACTCGGTTGTGTCAAAACCTGACCAAGAGACACTCTCTTTGGTCCCTACTAAAATGCTCTTCTAAAGATACTTAATGAGGGAGAGAGAGAGAGAGAGAGAGAGAGAGAGAGAGAGAGAGAGAGAGAGTTAATGTAAGCATTTCTATTAGCTGATTCTCGAAGACCTATTTTAATAGAAATCTCACACATTCTGATTGTCGTTGTCTGAATAGATGCGATGTCATTTATATACTGTATATGTAAACCGAGTATATTATTATTATTATAATTACTAGCTAAGCTACAACTCTAGTTGGAAAAGCAGGATGCTATAAGCCCAAGGGCTCCAACAGGGAAATGTAGCTCAGTGAGGAAAGGAAATAAGGACATAAGTAAACGATATAAGGAGTAATGAACAATTAAAATCAAATATTTTAAAAACAATGATAACATTAAAGCAGATAGTAAAGGATGGTCAGAATTATAAACAATCTTATGCAACATGCACAATGAACTACTTGAACGACGATGCCAGAGATTAATATCTAGATCAGGAATAAGAAGTTTAATAGACCGTAAGTTCCTGCCCAACAAATTAAGATGAGAATCAGCAGGTGAAGACCAGACAGGAGAACAATACTCAAAACATGGTAGAATGAAAGAATTGATCACCGAAAATCTTAAAAGACTTTCTTAATAAAGCAATTTTTTGGGCAATTGAAAAAGACACATACCTAATGGGTTTCTCAAAAGTGAATTTGCTGTCGAGAATCACACTTACAATTTTAAAATTTATACAAAGTTAAAGAAACATTATCCATGCTGAGATCCGGATTTTGAGGAGCCGCTGTCATTGACCTACTTACAGTCATACTTTGAGTCTTGTTAGGATTCAGCTTCACACCACATCATTTGCACCATGCACTAATTTTAGCTAGATCTCTATTAAGGGATTCAGCAACCCCAGATCTGCATTCAGGAGATGGCATTTATGCAAAGAGAGTAGCGTCATCTGCATATGCAACAAGCTTGTTTTCTAGGCCAAAACCAGATGTTATGTGTATATAGTATGAAAAGTAATGGGCCAAGAACACTACCCTGAGGAACAAGATATCACATTCCTATAATCACTATGGTGCCCATCAACAACAACTCTTTGAGATCTATTACTTGAAAAATCAATAATGTGCTAAGAAACGATCCATCCACTCCCAACCGTAGAGTTTGAAAAGAATGGCCTCATGGTTAACACGGTCAAAGGCAACACTAAAATCAAGGCCAATAATAAGATAGCCATATTCAATTCTACAGCTTCTCAAGAAGCAGATTGTCCACCTCTTTTGCACAGCCAGTCAACATGATCACTGGCCATGGATTGTTCCACAGATAGCTTGTTGTTGGATCGACGTTTGGCCATTGTAGGAATAATAGAAGCTCTGGCCCAGCAACTGCAGTTGCCTATATCTTTCTCTGACAGACCAGGACCTGTTAATACTCTCTCGCTACGACGACCGGTCCCTTCTGAATAAAATACTGGAACAGTAAAAGTGTTGCTTATACCGTAGTCTCCTGAAGTCAATAACAGTGTCAGAAGAAATTCCCAAAACAATTTGATAGAATTTCAAGTTGCTAATATATATATATATATATATATATATATATATATTAGCAAATAAACTGAATGTTTGGAAGACCATAAGACCTATCGATTTCAACCGAAAAGACCATTCCCTTTTCGGGTCTCAATAAGGAAAGATCAAATTTATCCAGGACCGAGGAGGATCCGGGTTTGGGTGACAACGTCTGCTTTGCGGTGCCTCGTCCGGGCTTCGGACTCCTGCCACGGTCGTTATGTTGCTGTCATCCCATCGTCATCCTGTCTGTCCTTCGTGTTGATATGATCTACCTCTATCACAGCCTCTGACTTACGGGCTGCCTTAGTGCAAGAGTCCATGGTCCCCCTTCAAGGAGGGTTCAATCTAAAACAACAACAACAACAACAACTGCAAAGAGGGATATCATTGTATAGGATTTACATGAAGATAACAGGCAAGAACCCTTGGTCCCCCTTCAAAGGTGTTCAATCTAAAACAACAACAACAACCGAAAAGAGGGATATCATTGCATTTTATTCACTGTACATGAAGACAACAGGTAAAAACAATGGAGTGGGGATATTGAATACGGTTGAATAGTAAGATCCGACTTCATATACTCTTAAGATTACGGATTTAAAGGTTTAAAGGTCGCTCATGAATGGCAGAGGCAAGGGACAATGACATTGCCCTTGCAAGCAGGACAATGCCCTAGAGACTGACCATACATATGATCAGCGCCCAAGCCCCCTCTCCACCCAAGCTAAAGGAGGGCCAGGCAATAGCTGCTGATGAATCAACATATAGATCTATAGGCTCCCCCCCCCCCCAGAGACTGACCTACATATGATCTGAGCCCAAGTCCCCTCTCCACCCAAGCTAGGACCAAGGAGGGCCAGGCAATAGCTGCTGATGAGTCAACATATAGATCTATAGGTTCCCCCTCCCCCAACCATAGCTCACAAAGATGGTAAGGTTGCAGGCACTAATGGCACTAACGAGTCTGAGCGGGACTCGAACCCCCGTCTGGTAAATACCAGGGAGAAACGTTACCAATCAGGCCACAACAACCCAAAAAGGAAGATAAACTGGATTCTTAACGAAGATAGAAGAGAGTAAGGGAGAGGTGAATGGAAAATACGGGGAGGAGTGTGTCATCTGCTAATAGAAGTCGTGACTGGAAAAGGTCAGACTTAAAGAGGACGGAAAGAGCAAGGGGAAGAAACAGCAATTCTGAGTTGTAGTGTAATAACAGAAAAAGATGTTCTGTTGAGGGAGTGAGGTCTAATTAGTAATGTTGTTATGAGAGCCTCTTATCTTAGTGAATATATATTTTCCTGAAAAAATATACACCTTTTGTATATATGTTAACTGAATCTGTATTCGGAGGAGTCAGGCCTAATCAGTAAATGTTCTTGTAAGAGTTTTACGTCATAGCAATTACATATTTTCCACAATTTTTTTTTTATATAAGTAATTGAATATGATTTCCATCGTCGTATATCAGATGAATTTGTACTAATTCTATATATATATATATATATATATATGTATATATATATATATATATATATACTGTATATATATATAAATATATATGTATATATATATTATATATATATATATATATATATATATATATATATATATATATATAAAGCAAGAGAGAGAGAGAGAGAGAGAGAGAGAGAGAGAGAGGAGAGAGAGAGAGAGAGAGAGAGAGAGAGAGAGAGTGTTTTATGAATTGAATGGAAAATGAAAATACCTAGAGTTCTAGTGTTAATTTTTACACATTGTTTCCGGAAGAATGTGTAGGAGGGGAGACATTTTTGGAAATTGTGAGAGAAATTATAGCAACGAAAATGTTTCAGTACAAAGGAGCAATAGAAAGGAATGGGTAAAAAAGAAAAGACACGATCTAACAACATAGACCCTTCATTTCGAATTTATTAGAAATAGTTAATTGTCACTTTTTCATTATTGTTACTTTTAAATAAAGGGAGGAACTAAAAACCCTTGCAGTGAGAAATGGATGATCGGGTCCGACACCTGCTTTTACAGGGATTCCCCCACTGGTGCCACATCTCTTTACAGATCACTTGCTTGCCTTCTTCCACTTAATAGTTTTTTTTTATCTTGGTTTAGAGAAGTCTCAAGTAAATGATAAGAATTTACATAGAATAAAAGATAAAAATTGTGATTACCCTTGATAGTCAATAAAGCTCTTTAGCCGGTTAGATAAAAGTGTTTATCTAATTTCCACCTCTACTTTCACACTGGGCTTTTTCTCCTATGTCTTTCCTCCCCTTTTCATTCATTTACTTCAATTTTGTTTTATTTTCCCTTCTCTTTAACGCCCCCTCATCAATTCCTCTCCCCTCTCGAATTCAGTTTTCTCCATTTGTCTCCTTTTTCATGAACTTAATTACATTTTTTCTCCATTTCGATTGGCAACGCTGTAAAATGGAAAGCGAATGGAAAAATTTTTATTGCCAAGAATAGAAATATAAACTATTTCATGAAATGTGAAGACTTGTAGGTAATAAATAATTCACAGGATAATAGATTTTATATTAAAAACGTTAATACAACTCATATTTTATTAAATCTATCGAAAATAGATATTCCTGAGTCGTTTGATAGAATTTGTGATGTAAAAAAAAGAGAGAAGCCGGAAAAGGGTAAAGTAATCTGATTATTGGTTCCTGGAATCTCAAGGCTTCGTTTTATCGTTTTATAAAAGGAAAGGATAATTGCTTTATTATTATTATTATTATTATTATTATTATTATTATTATTAATATTGGTATTGTTATTATTATTATTAAAATTATTATTATTATTATTATCATTATTATTATTATTATCATTATTATTATTAAAATTATTATTATTATTATTATTATTGTTGTTAGTATTATTATTATTATCATTATTATTATTAAAATTATTATTATTATTATTATTATTATTATTATTATTAGCTTAACTAGTTCTACAAAAGGAAAATATAATTGCTTTACTATTATTATATTATTATTATTATTATTATTATTATCATCACTATTATTATTATTATTATTATTATTATTATTATTATTGTTGTTGTTGTTGTTGTTGTTGTTATTATTATTATTATCATCATCACTATTATTATTATTATTATTATTATTATTATTATTATTATTATTATTATTATGATTATTTTTATTATTATCATTATTATTATTTTTATTATTATTATTATTATTATTATTATTATTATTATCATTATCATTATTATTGTTATTATTATTTTTATTATTATTATTATTATTATTATTATTATTATTATTATTATTATTATTATTATTCAAAGTTTGAATATTTGGTTCAGAATAAAAAAGAAAAATTCAAAAGAGCAAAGTTAAGAACGAAATATTCTTAACTACAAAAAAGGTCTTTATAATAAGTTATAAAAGTAAATCAAAATTCGAATTTTTGGTTCAGAATAAAAAAGAAAAATTCAAAAGCGCAAAGTTATGAACGAAATATTCTTAACTACAAAAAAAGTTATAATAAGTTATAAAAGTAATTCAAAATCCGAATTTTTGGTCCAGAGTAAAAAAAAAAAAAAAAAGAATAAAAAACGTACAAAAGCAACACCGTGAGATTATCCATTTGGATCCGCTCTGACCTTTTGCAATCCAAAGACAGATCGAATTGCATGAATTCATGCTCTGTCTCAATTTGGCATTCGCATCAACAAAGCTTTATTGGTTTGAGTATAGATCGTTTTAAAAGTTTTTTTTTCCCTGGCTTTAAATACGGGAGAATATTTACAAGCTGTTAATTTTGTCTTGTTAACTTCGAAGAATGTTGTAAAGTTGTGAACACAAGGCAGAATGTTTACTAGTAGTTAATTTGGTCTTGTTAACTTCGAAGAATGTTTTTTATAATTTGAACAGAAGAAAAGATTTTAATGATCTGGGTAATAAAGCTGGATATTTTTAATAAACAGAAAAAAAAGTAATAATATTTAGTCAAGTAAGCTTTACATAACTGATAATTAAAAAAAATATATACTATCAAGAAAAATATGAATCAATTTATTTAAAGTCCCATATTAGAGAAAAGGAAATAGAAATATTATAGAAATTTTATCTCAAGCGATTCATTAATTTGTTATAAATATACTGTAGACGCTCTCTCTATCTCTCTCTCTCCCTCTCTCTCTCTCTCTCTCTGTTAGTCATTTCTAATTATCTTTTATATTCCTTAGCAAATACGTTAAAGAAAGGTAAACAAACTTATGATCTCTCTCTCTCTCTCTCTCTCTCTCTCTCTCTCTCTCTCTGTGTGTTAGTCATATCTAATTATCTTTTATATTTCGCAGAAAATGAGTCAAAGAAAAGTAAACAAACTCATGAAATCTCTCTCTCTCTCTCTCTCTCTCTCTCTCTCTCTCTCTCTCTCTCTCTCTCTGTTAGACATAAATATCTAATTGTTATTTGTATTTCGTAGCAAATACGTTAAAGAAAAGTAAACAAACTTATGAAATATATCTCTCTCTCTCTCTCTCTCTCTCTCTCTCTCTCTCTCTCTCTCTCTCTCTCTCTCTAATCAAATACAGTTTGCTTTGCAAACTCTTGGGTGAAAGGTTGCCTAAGTGACCAAGTAAAAGAAGCCTGATAAGAGAGAAAGCGAGCGAATGTGAGGGACATTTTTTCACAATTTTTCAATCACTTCCTATCTTTTAAATGAACTTTGTGATATTAAGAGATAAAAAAAAACTGATTGAAAACAGTAAAATGTAAATCACTGCTTTCTTGATTTCATTGTTTTCATTGTTTATTTACTTTGTTGTTTTTAATTCTTGTTAAAGGGAACACAAATGCAGTTAGAGAGTTTCGCAGCATTGCTATGAAATTTACTCATTGTTCGGAAGTGTCAATTCATTATTTTATTACTTATATTTAAATACACACACATACACACACACACACATTATATATATATATATATATATATATGTACACACACACACACACATATATATATATATATATGTAACACACACACACACATACATACATATATATATATATATATATATATATATATATATATATATATATATATGAGCTCATTGCAAACAGCTTTACCGAAGCAATAATACACTATGTATCTTTTCATTAATTTCCTATTTTTTAAATGAACTTTGTGATATATATATATATATATATATATATATATATATATATATATATATATATATATATATATATATATAAGTAGTTTCAATATAATAAATCAAATAAAAAACAACAAAATAATCACCAACATCAAGGAAGCATAAAGTAAACGAAATTGAAAGCAATACCTTCATCATCCAGTGTATTTGAATATCTGTAGACAGCCCTTCTGCCCATACGTCACTGGGACAGGTACATTAATCAGTGCCACGATCCATTCACAGCTGATATTTGTAACACAAGAGTGAATAGATGAAACTCTTCTTCTCTCAAGAAGTTAGCTATGCTAACGTAATTGTTCAGTTTCTACGAAGTGCGATAACAACTATAGATAGACTGAAAGGCAAGGTCTGTTATCGCTTACTAGGTAGAAATTGGCCTGTTGAGATACTACCGCTAGAGAGTTAGGGGGGCCTTTGACTGGCCAGACAGTAGTACATTGGATCCTTCTCTCTGGTTACGGTTCACTTTCCTTTTGCCTACACAGATACCGAATAGTCTGGCCTATTCTTTAGTTTCTCCTCAGTCCTCATACATCTGACAACACTGAGATTACCAAACAATTCTTCTTCACCCAAGGGGGTTAACTACTGCACTGTAGTTGTCCATTGGCCACTTTCCTCTTGGTAAAGGCAGAAGAGACTCTCTAGCTATGGTAAGCAGCTCTTATAGAAGAAGGACACTCCAAAATTATCATTATCATCACCTCCCACGCCTATTGACACAAAGGGCCTCGGTTAGATTTCACCAGTCGTCTCTATTTGGAGCTTTTAATTCAATACTCCATTCATCATCTACTTAGCGCTTCATAGTCCTCAGCCATGCATTCCTAGGTTTTCCAAGTCTTCTAGTGCCTAGTGGAGCCCAACTGAACGTTTTGTGACTTAATCTCTCTTGGAGAGTGCGAAGAACATGACCGAACCAAATTCATATTTTATAATGAAGAAAAATCCTTTAATTGAACACAAGCATTTAGTCCTTCGGTCTCTTCTAGTGCGTTGTAGAGCCCAGCTGAACGTTTGTTGAACTATTCTCTCTTGGGGAGTGCGAAGAACATGACCGAACCATCTGTCAAACCAAATTCATATTTTATAATGAAGTCACTTCAGTCACTTGAATTCATCGATTTTAACATGTTAAATGGAAAAAAAAGGTGATGTGGCATCTGAGTGTTTTATCGGACAGCAAATGAGTTAATGTGCGTCAAAGCATTTAAGTCAATTATACGGTTCAGTGACTTTTAATTCGCCGTTATTGAAGGGATCAACTGCTTGATTGCTTTGCATCCCATAATTAATATTTCTGAAGAAGGGGGAAAACATTTTATTGCTCTCCAATAGCAGGGCACATAAATATATATATATATATATATATATATATATATATATATATATATATATATATATATATATATATATATATTAGTGCTTACTAAATTCTAATTGTTATAAAGTATAAGGTTGGTATAACTAAAAGTGATTATCTAATTGATAGAGAAAAAATAACTATTTTCTTCTTGCTAATTTATCACCAACGGAAGGAAAAGAAAAACCAATCATTCAATCTAATTGTCAGGTATTTTCTCACCCCTTCTTAATGATATATTTTCATAGGAGATATTTTTCTTCATTAATTGTCAAGAAAATAATCTAGCCATATAGTACTACATTGGATCCTTTTCCCTGGTTACGGTTCACTTTCCCTTTACCTACACATACACCGAGTGGTCTGGCCTCTTCTTTACAGATTCTCCTCTGTCCTCATACATCTGACAACACTGAGATTACCAAACAATTATTCTTCTTCACCCAAGGGGTTAACTACTGCTCTGTAATTGTTCAGTGGCCAATTTCCTCTTGGTTAGGGTAGAAGAGGCTCTTCAGCTATGAGAAGCAGCTCTTCTGGGAGAGGGACACTCCAAAATCAAACCATTGTTCTCTAGTCATAGGT
>NC_090737.1:6170386-6180386 GCF_036898095.1 Palaemon carinicauda
ACATGGAAAAATAAAATATTTTAAGAACAGTAACATTAAAATAAATAAATAAATGTTGCCATAAAAGGACATTTATTATATTTCACGTGTCTATTATTCCTCCAAAATTCTTACGGGTGATTGCAAGTGTATTAAAATCAACAACGTTCATTTAAATAGAGACTGGCACCTCATCACTGCTGTTCCACTTTAGCCAGAGAAATGTCCCAGACTCATTTCACGTTTTCTACGCATCCAATAACTGTCATTTCGTAGGGGGGAGTCAATTAATCTTTATTGCCATTAGTCACCCCTTTCTTGAACCTCCTTTTACCAATAATCAGACAAATTAACTGTTCTTCGCAGTCGTTTATTAAACTTTTCGCTCCCGTTATTGTTTGAGGAACTAGTTTTATCATTCTGTCAATGGATGACTTTTTAATTTCACGAGACTAGTTATTATTTTACATATTTTTTTCGAGTTACGATTGAAGAAAAAAATATTCTATACAGAAAACGGTATATGGCAGTAATTGCACAACAGAAAAAGTTACGTTTAAGCCATTAGCAAACTGGATATCGACTGCCACTAACCTTCAAATACTGTTTGTTCATCTAGGAGAAGGACACTCCAAAATCAAACCATTGTTCTCTAGTCTTGGGTAGTGCCATGCCTCTGTACATTTTCCACTGCCTTGGGCTAGAGTTCTCTTGCTTGAGGGTACACTCGAGCATAATATTCTAACAACTTAAGATTTGCAGATACCATAGTCCTATTTAGTTAATCATGGAACGAATTGTAAAAGATGATAGGAAGCCTGAATAGAAAAAGCAGAAATGTAGGACCGAAAATGAATATGAGTAAAACTAAGATAATGTTCAATGAAAATGCAGCGACAACAATTAAAAGTTACGGATGAACCTCTAGAGACTGTTGATGAATATACGTACTTAGCATAAACAGTAAATGCTTCCCCAGGATATGAAACCAAAATGAAAGAATGATAGGCATGGGATGGAGAGCTTTTGGTAAATGGATGAGATTATGAAAAGTAAAATGCCACTTTCTCAAATAAGAAAAGTATTTAATCAGATGGTCCTAACAGTATTAATTTATGTATCAGAAACTTGGAGCATTACTGGAATGCAGAGCTTTTGGTAAATGGATGAGATTATGAAAACTAAAATGCCACTTTATCAATTAAGAAAAGTATTTAATCAGATGGTCCTACCAGTATTAATTAATGTATCAGAAACTTGGAGCATTACTAAGGCCTTAAAACATATAATAGTTAAAATTCCAAGAGCGATAAAAAGAAAAATGATGGGAATAATAGTAAGAAGCAGAAAAAGAGCATCATGGATAAGACATAAAAATAAATTAGATGATATTCTAACAATTTGTACGAGAAAGAAATGGATATGGCAGAACATGTAATGAGAAGGAAAGATAATAGATGGACAAGAAGAATAACAGATTGGTTTACTAGAGATTGCAAACACACCAGGTGAAGAAAAATGAAGGCGGTGACTTGACAAGCTAAGAAAATTTGCAGGTATAGACTGGCATAGAAAGACCATAAACAGACGTGTGTGGAAGGACCCGGTTGAGGCCTTTATCCTGCAGTGGACTAGCGACAGCTGATTATAATATGTGTGTGTGCGTGTGTGTGAGTATACAGAGGAACAGTCTTGATTGCCAGACCAGCATTAGTTATATATATGTGTGTATATATATATATGTATGTATATACTGTATATACATATATTATGAGTTTTTGTATATATATATATATATATATATATATACATATGTATATATATATACATATGTATATATATATACATATATATATATACATATATATATATATATATATATGGATGTGCTTAAGGATATATTTACTTTATTTTACTTTCCCTTTTCTTATATCTTTTGAAGGAATTCTTGACTGTAAAAAAATTCTCAATTCGTTTTTTTTTAGTTTATAAATAACATTGAACTTCTAAATTAATTAGATGTAGCCGAAAAACTGTCCTACCAGAATAATGGAATTAAGAAACTGACGAGCTTTTTCTTTTTACCGAAAACTGATCATTAAACAACACAAAAAAAAAGTAAGAATGTTTTAGTTTATTGCAGAGAAATGGGGAAACATATTGTCACTAAGTGAATCTCCATTAAAAGTGTCCTAAAACCACAAACACTCACACAAAAACATTACATATATATATATATATATATATACATAAATATATTTAATATATATATACATATATATATATATGTATATATATATTATATATATATATATATATATATAATATATATATACATATATATATATATATATATATAAATATATATAATATATATATATACATATATATATGTATATATATATAGACATATTTATGTATATATAATAGATATATATATATATATATATATACATAAATATATATGTAGTTTATATACATATACATATATATATATATATAATTTATATATACAGTATATATATATATATATATATCCCTAAGTATTTGTTTGCGATGAAAATAAATGTCATTTTCGAAGAGAACACGGTTATTACATAGGAAAAGGCTATTTTTTAGTAGGAAATCTATTCCCGTCCGTAACTATAATAAAACCGTTAATCATATGCTTGCAATCTGCCTGACCGAACAATTATTCACAATACACATATTATAATAAAAACACACAAGGTTATTGTTTCATCAAGCAAATAGGGGTGATTACCTAGTAAGAAAAAAAAATCATTATAAAATATAAAATAAAATATTGGAAAACAATAATAATAATAATAATTAAAAACATCTTACCTTCATCCACGTAACTCAGTCAAGTTGGCAGTCTTCAGAAGCATAATCCTTTACCGTCATCGGAGTAACTAACCCAACGAGAATAAAATCACGATTTTTTAATTACATAACCACTTGACGTCGATGGACGCTCACCAGCATCAGCTTCAATATATCCACAATCCATTTTTATAGTTTAATGGCGAAATTAAAGTCTACAAACGCCAAAAAATTGTCTAAAAAGCACAAGAACATGAAAAACTTTGTTTTATCCTACCGCTCCCGAGACGTCTGTTTACAGTCATGCTTGGTTGCCAACTACTCTGAATCATACGCACTCAAAGACATTACTTCTATTTTGCTTTCTATGAGCTTTTCTCGTCGTAAATAGTTGCCTATTACTTTTATTATAATTCTAGTAAAAAATATAATAATAATAACATCTTAAAGGAAAAGGTAAACTTATAATAACATAGTAATGAATGTTTTATATCCATGCAGTTGGCATGCCTGGATGCCTGGCACATTATTGCCAACCTAATCTTCCTTCGTAAGAATTTGATTTCATTGTATACATTACGAGTTGCTTTTAATTTTTATTACGAAGTGCCATTATGAATGAATAATTAAAAGCAATATTAGTGATATCATAAAGAATGTAAGGAAAACACATTATTATAAATAAAACAAAGCGTATGCAGTATATACAAACACACACACACACACACACACACACACACACGAAAACCAGAAGAGTTACCTGCCTTGACGGTTGGCTCAACTGGCTCAGTAAGGGGTGAATATACAGTAGGTTCTTATATTTTATATTTCATATTTTATTTTATCCAGCGAGCACAGTGATATAAAAAAGCTTCACATTACAAGACAGGAATTCTAACCATGCTGTCAGTGCCATATCTTCAATTTACTTAGCCAATTTGAAAAGCAAGCTGGTGGAAATACAGTTTTGGTGGTGATGCCTCTTATTATTATTAAGTACACACACACACACACACATATATATATATATATATATATATACATATATATATATATATATATATATAAATTGGTTGTACCAAGATAGTAGAATACTAAATGATGTTATAATGTTGGGGATAGAGCAATTAGTCAGCAGGGCACTGCAAACATCAGGGAACTAAGGTTTCCGGCAGGATTCGATTTCCATTGTCCGTCCTTTAAAAATGATACAATTGATTACGCATTACCTTTGATGGATTAACTCTCTCTCCCCATCTCTTTCCGGACAGGTGGAGGCATGGTAAGGGCAAGGGCAATCTCATCTTGCCGGATAATCCCCTTAGGGACAGGTGAGTATTGATTTTGTATGGCATTCCTTCTCTGGAGACGTTCAAGTTTGCGATGTTCAGTTTAGATGAAAAAAAAAGTGCTCTTAGGTTTTTCTGTTTTCTTAAATTGTCTAAGTAATTTTTTACTTATTGGGTGAAAAAAAAGTGTTCTTACGTTTTGCTGTTTTCTTAAATTGCCTGAGTCATTTTTTACTTATTGGATGAAAACAAGTGTTCTTATTTTGCTGTTTTCTTAAATTGTGTAAGTAATTTTTTACTTAGGATGAAATCAAGTGTTCCTACGTTTTGCTGTTTTCTTAAATTGCCTAAGTAATTTTTTACTTATTGGAAGAATAAAGTGCTCTTACGTTTAGCTATTTTCTTAAATTGCCTAAGTAATTTTTTACTTATTGGATAAAAACAAGTGTTCCTACGTTTTGCTGTTTTCTGAAATTGTCTAAGTAATTTTTTACTTATTCGATGAAAACAAGTGCTCTTACGTTTTGCTGTTTTCTCAAATTTCCTAAGTATTTTTTTTACTTGATTTTTTCTTAATACTTACTTCTTACTCTTTCCTTAAAAAAAGTAAATTCTGGTTTGATTTTTTTGGATTCAAAATAAATAATTCCATAACCATTCGTTTGTTTTGTGTCTGCTATTTTCCCTGTTGGAGCCCCTGGGCTTATAGCATACTACTTTTCCAACTAGAGTTGTAGCTTAGCAAGTAGTAATAATAATAATAATAATAATAATAAGAAGAAGAAGAAGAAGAAGAAGAAGAAGAAGAAGAAGAAGAAGAAGAAGAAGAAGAAGAAGAAGAAGAAGAAGAATAATAATAATAATAATAATAATAATAATATGAGTACAGTTTACAATTCCATCGTACAATATCGTTCAATTGCAAACAGTTCTGCCATGATTTTCCCATGATCCTAAATCAGCTACTTTTTGTATTGATAGATATTCTCATGACAAGGCTAATACCACTCTTTAAAATTTTACGGGCATCAATTTCAGCATCGAAATATTTCTTTCACAAATATAATTTTCCAATAACTCGTCTAAATGCTACGCAAATACAATATCATAAAATTTTATGTTGAATAATACAGTGAATAATACAGTGACATTCGAGCGCCTATAAAGACATATAAAATGTCCGCTGAAAGTTTCAATGTGGATACAGTAATACTAACTGCTTTAACTCAATACTGCATATACCAAAAAACCCAGTCCATAACCCGAATTGTTTTCATATATCAATCTATTCAAATATCATCCGGGGGTAAAAATAGCATTGGGAAATCATCATATTCGTGAGTCTGGTTTTTTTTTTTTTTTTTTTTTTTTTTTTTTTTTTTTTTTTTTTTTTTTAATATGTAATCCTGTTCTGAAAAAAATATTCGCTTTATATATATATATATATATATATATAAAAGAAACGAATGGGCTGGAAAATAAAGTAAAATTTTAATCTATGAATGAATAACATATATTTATCTTTCTCTAGATTATCATTATCATTATTATTATTATTATTATTATTATTATTATTATTATTATTATTATTATTATTATTATTTGCTAAGCTACAACATTAGCTGGAAAAGCAGGATACTATAAGCCCAGGGGCTACAACAGGGAAAATAGCCCAGTGAGGAAAGGAAATAAGGAAACTACAAGAAATGTAATTTACAATTGAAATAGAATATTCTAAAAAACAGTAACAGATATGAAAAGAGACCTGTTTATTAAGACGACATTTACCTGACATCTCTCTCTCTCTCTCTCTCTCTCTCTCTCTCTCTCTCTGCCTTAGGCTTTCAGTCTATTAGGATTAAGTCATGTTTTGGGAAGGGGATTCACATGTCAGGGAAGGTTTGCTTGTTATGCCTTTTTTACTTTCTCTTCATACATTTAATGTATATATACAGTATATATATATATACATATATTTGCATATATGTATTATACACATATATACATATATATGCATATGTATGTGTGTAGAAATATATATATATATATATATATATGTATATATATGTGTGTATATATACATATACATATATATCTATATATATAAAAATATATGTATATATGCATATACATACATATCTACATATACATACATATCTACATATACATATATATTCATATATATATATATATATATATGTGTGTGTGTGTGTGTGTGATAAACAAGATAATGTAGAGAGAGAGAGAGAGAGAGAGAGAGAGAGAGAGAGAGAGAGGTATAACTAGCAGTATCCCCTATACACGTGGTTCCACGTTCATAATACTTCACATAGTGGCGATCAATAAAAGTAATAAGAGAGGAAGAATGAGAAATACCGGGAAAAGGAGAAGGGGCATTGATGAATGGAGAAAAGGAACCTTTTCTGCCTCTTTGGAGGTTTTTCTCCCTTTTCTGCCTCTTTAGTGGGTTTTTTTTTCTCCCTCTGTATGGAAAGTACATATGAATACTGCAGTTTTTGGAAGACCAATGGAGCAAGTATTGACTAAATATAATGGGCACATTACACTGTAAAAAAATTGCCGTAAAAAATGTAGAAATCCTGGAATAAATGTTGCCAGGCATTTAGTTTTAAAAACGGATATATTATGATTATCATAACTAGCCAAGCTACAACCCTAGTTGGAAAAGTAAGATGCTATAAGCCCAAGGGCTCCAACAGGGAAAAATAGCCCAAGAAACAAATGAATGCAAATATTTATTCAAATTTGTTTGATGAACGTTGGATTTAAAGGGATTGTGGTGGCCGATGTGGTAACATCCCTGACTGGTGAATGCCAGACTGGGGTTCGAGTCCCGCTCAAACTCGTTAGTTTCCTTGGTCGCTGACTGTCTTGCTCGAAAGGGCAATGTCCCTGTCCCTTGTATCTGCCATTTGTAACACCCCAGCAGAGAGAGAGAGAGAGAGAGAGAGAGAGAGAGAGAGAGACGTTGACAAAGTGTCTCGTTAAAGATAAATGAGTGATACGCCTAGCCTCTATAGATTCACTCATTCCTCTACAATCTGATAAAGCTGCCAATAGAACTCATCAGCCCCTATTGGAAGTCTCCTGGTATACGTTTTAGGAGCTGGGGGGAGGGGAAAGGGGGGAGGGGGGAGGGGACAGTTCTAACAATACGAAATCTCATTTTAGAACAAAAATCTTACTTTAGTACAGAAAGCTCACTTTAGTACAGAAATCTCACTTTAGCACAGAAATCTCACTTTAGTACAGAAAGCTCACTTTAGCACAGAAATCTCACTTTAGCACAGAAATGTCACTTTAGTACAGAAATCTTACTTTAGTACAGAAATCTCACTTTAGCACAGAAATCTTTCTTTAGTACAGAAATGTCACTTTAGTACAGAAATGTCACTTTAGTACAGAAAACTCACTTTAGTACAAATATCTCACTTTAGTACAAATATCTCACTTTAGTGGAGAAATCTCACTTTAGCACAGAAATTTCACTTTAGTGCAAAAAACTTCAGTACAGAAATCTCACTTTAGTAGAGATGTCTTACTTTAGCACAGAAATCTCACTTTAGCAATAATACCTATGTACTGGCTTATTCTCACTCTTCTACCAGGTAATTTTTTTTGGGGGGGTGGGGGGCTGGGGGGCACACGGCAGGCCCATAAAGGCACAGGTATCTAGTTTCAGTTCCAGTTCCATCAGAATAGATGCTCACCAGAACGTCAGCCGGGCTAGCCCAACCTCTCCCACTAAAGTGCCCAATCATAACAGTAGCCTCCCCAGTAAAAAGCTTAAACTCACGGTCTCAGGTCGGCGTCAATGACCTTAGATGTCAGGATGCCAGAAAACTTTCAATCAATCAATCAATCAATCACGGTCTCAGGCTGGGATGGATCTGCTGCCATACGAATGCTAGGCGTATTTATTTTCTTTTTATTTTATTTATTTTATTTTATTTCTTAATTTTTAATTGCATTTTTTATTTTATGAGAAGGCTGAGAAAATCTAATGTTATTGTATGCTTAAATTTCATAGTTACATTGTCTTATTATTTAGTAACACTATTGTTTTCTTTGTAAGACTTATATATATATATATATATATATGTATATATATATATATATATATATATATTTTATATATATATATATATATATATATACTTAAATTTCAGTTACACAAATTGTCTTATTACTTGGTAACACTATTGTTTTCTTTGTAAAACTAAACTTTTCTACTCCCCATACCTCCATAAATATCGGAAGTTTTTCCCCCCTTCCAGCCAGTTACTTCCAGCAATCAATAAAACGAGAGGCGGAACTGGAAACAAGACTCGGCATCTCAGACGCCCAAGTTTAGATTACAATCGAGCTTTAGAAATTACGTCGGATCGTATGAGACTTTATGGGAGTTTTCGGTTTCTCTCTCTCTCTCTCTCTCTCTCTCTCTCTCTCTCTCTCTCTCTATTAATAAACCTGATTTTTGTGTCTACAGAAGTTCTCTTTCCTTTATTTTTTATTTTTTTGGATAATTTAGAAAACTAAACCTGATTATTTACGGTATTGTGTCTACAGAACTCAGTTTTTCTCCTTTTTTAATTTTTATTTTTATTTTTGGGGGGGATTCTGGGATAATTTAAAAAACTAACTCTGATTATTTACGGTATTGTGTCTACAGAAGTTCTCGGGTTTTCTCCTTTTTTTATTTATTTCTTTTATTCTTTTTGGTTCTGGGATAATTTAGAAAGCTAAAGGTAGTTTTTCGGGAGTTTACTATTTTGTTTTATGTGATAGTTTACGATAAAGCTAAATCTATTTGTTTTAAATATTAAGCCTTCTCTTTTCCAGCAGTCATAGGAGAGAGAGAGAGAGAGAGAGAGAGAGAAAGAGAGAGAGAGAGAGAGAGGCAGAGAGAGAGAGAGAGAGAGAGAGAGAGAGAGAGAGAGAGAATTTTGTAAATAGGATAATTTACGATAAAGCTAAATCTACTTGCTTTCAATATTAAGCCTTCTCTCTTCCAGCTGAGTCATAGGCAAGAGAGAGAGAGAGAGAGAGAGAGAGAGAGAGAATTTTGTAAATGGTATAATTCAGAATAAAGCAAAATCTATTTGTTTTCAATATTAAGCCTTCTCTCTTCCAGCAGTTAGAGAGAGAGAGAGAGAGAGAGAGAGAGAGAGAGAGAGAGAGAAAGAGAGAGAGAGAAAAGAATATTTTGTAAATGGTACATGGGATAACCTAGTATAAAGCTAAATCTATTTGTTTTCAAAGTCAAGCCTTCTCTTTCCAACAATCATAGGCAAGAGAAGAGAGAGAGAGAGAGAGAGAGAGAGAATTTTGTAGGATTGGATAATTTAGGATAAAACTAAATCTATTTGTTTTCAATATTAAGCCTTCTCTCTTCCCAGCAGTCAAAGGCAAGAGAGAGAGAGAGAGAGAGAGAGAGAGAGAGAGAGAGAGAGTTTGGATAATTTAGGATAAAGCTAAATCTATTTGTTTTCAGAGTCAAGCCTTCTCTTTTCCAGCAGTCATAGGCAAGAGAGAGAGAGAGAGAGAGAGAGAGAGAGAGTTTGGATAATTTAGGATAAAGCTAAATTATTTGTTTTCAGAGTCAAGCCTTCTTTTTTCCAGCAGTCATAGGCAAGAGAGAGAGAGAGAGAGAGAGAGAGAGTTTGGATAATTTAGGATAAAGCTAAATTTATTTGTTTTCAGAGTCAAGCCTTCTCTTTTCCAGCAGTCATAGGCAAGAGAGAGAGAGAGAGGAGAGAGAGAGAGAGAGAGAGAGAGTTTGGATAATTTAGGATAAAGCTAAATTTATTTGTTTTCAGAGTCAAGCCTTCTTTTTTCCAGCAGTCATAGGCAAGAGAGAGAGAGAGAGAGAGAGAGAGAGAGAG
>NC_090737.1:6185386-6205386 GCF_036898095.1 Palaemon carinicauda
ATTTTGATATTAGCAGGGGGAGGGGGGGAGACTGAGATGATTTTGATATTAGCAGGGGGAGGGGGGAGACAGATGATTTTGATATTAGCAGGGGGAGGGGGGAGACTGAGATGATTTTGATATTAGCAGGGGGAGGGGGGAGACTGAGATGATTTTGATATTAGCAGAGGGAAGGGGGAGACTGAGATGATTTTGATATTAGCAGGGGGAGGGGGGAGACTGAGATGATTTTGATATTAGCAGGGGGAGGGGGGAGACTGAGATGATTTTGATATTAGCAGGGGGAGGGGGGAGACTGAGATGATTTTGATATTAGCAGGGGGAGGGGGGAGACTGAGATGATTTTGATATTAGCAGGGGGAGGGGGGAGACTGAGATGATTTTGATATTAGCAGGGGGAGGGGGGAGACTGAGATGATTTTGATATTAGCAGGGAGGGGGGAGACTGAGATGATTTTGATATTAGCAGGGGGAGGGGGGAGACAGATGATTTTGATATTAGCAGGGGGAGGGGGGAGACTGAGATGATTTTGATATTAGCAGAGGGAGGGGGGAGACTGATATGATTTTGATATTAGCAGGGGGAGGGGGGAGACTGAGATGATTTTGATATTAGCAGGGGGAGGGGGGAGACTGAGATGATTTTGATATTAGCAGGGGGAGGGGGAGACTGAGATGATTTTGATATTAGCAGGGGGAGGGGGGAGACAGATGATTTTGATATTAGCAGGGGGAGGGGGGAGACTGAGATGATTTTGATATTAGCAGAGGGAGGGGGGAGACTGATATGATTTTGATATTAGCAGGGGGAGGGGGGAGACTGAGATGATTTTGATATTAGCAGGGGGAGGGGGGAGACTGAGATGATTTTGATATTAGCAGGGGGAGGGGGGAGACAGATTATTTTGATATTAGCAGGGGGAGGGGGGAGACTGAGATGATTTTGATATTAGCAGGGGGAGGGGGGAGACTGAGATGATTTTGATATTAGCAGGGGGAGGGGGGGAGACAGATGATTTTGATATTAGCAGGGGGAGGGGGGAGACTGAGATGATTTTGATATTAGCAGGGGGAGGGGGGAGACTGAGATGATTTTGATATTAGCAGGGGGAGGGGGGAGACAGATGATTTTGATATTAGCAGGGGGAGGGGGGGAGACTGAGATGATTTTGATATTAGCAGGGGGAGGGGGGGAGACTGAGATGATTTTGATATTAGCAGGGGGAGGGGGAGACTGAGATGATTTTGATATTAGCAGGGGGAGGGGGGAGACTGAGATGATTTTGATATTAGCAGGGGGAGGGGGGAGACAGATGATTTTGATATTAGCAGGGGGAGGGGGGGAGACTGAGATGATTTTGATATTAGCAGGGGGAGGGGGGAGACTGAGATGATTTTGATATTAGCAGGGGGAGGGGGGAGACAGATGATTTTGATATTAGCAGGGGGAGGGGGGAGACTGAGATGATTTTGATATTAGCAGGGGGAGGGGGGGAGAGTGAGATGATTTTGATATTAGCAGGGGGAGGGGGGAGACTGATGATTTTGATATTAGCAGGGGGAGGGGGGAGACAGATGATTTTGATATTAGCAGGGGGAGGGGGGAGACTGAGATGATTTTGATATTAGCAGGGGGAGGGGGGAGACAGATGATTTTGATATTAGCAGGGGGAGGGGGGAGACAGATGATTTTGATATTAGCAGGGGGAGGGGGGAGACTGAGATGATTTTGATATTAGCAGGGGGAGGGGGGAGACTGAGATGATTTTGATATTAGCAGGGGGAGGGGGGAGACAGATGATTTTGATATTAGCAGGGGGAGGGGGGAGACAGATGATTTTGATATTAGCAGGGGGAGGGGGGAGACTGAGATGATTTTGATATTAGCAGGGGGAGGGGGGAGACTGAGATGATTTTGATATTAGCAGGGGGAGGGGGGAGACAGATGATTTTGATATTAGCAGGGGGAGGGGGGAGACTGAGATGATTTTGATATTAGCAGGGGAGGGGGGAGACTGAGATGATTTTGATATTAGCAGGGGGAGGGGGGAGACTGAGATGATTTTGATATTAGCAGGGGGAGGGGGGAGACTGATGATTTTGATATTAGCAGGGGGAGGGGGGAGACTGAGATGATTTTGATATTAGCAGGGGGAGGGGGGAGACTGAGATGATTTTGATATTAGCAGGGGGAGGGGGGAGACAGATGATTTTGATATTAGCAGGGGGAGGGGGGAGACTGAGATGATTTTGATATTAGCAGGGGGAGGGGGGAGACTGAGATGATTTTGATATTAGCAGGGGAGGGGGGAGACTGAGATGATTTTGATATTAGCAGGGGGAGGGGGGAGACTGAGATGATTTTGATATTAGCAGGGGGAGGGGGGAGACTGAGATGATTTTGATATTAGCAGGGGGAGGGGGGAGACTGAGATGATTTTGATATTAGCAGGGGGAGGGGGGAGACTGAGATGATTTTGATATTAGCAGGGGGAGGGGGGAGAGTGAGATGATTTTGATATTAGCAGGGGGAGGGGGGAGACTGAGATGATTTTGATATTAGCTGGGGGAGGGGGGAGACATGAGATGATTTTGATATTAGCAGGGGGAGGGGGGAGACTGAGATGATTTTGATATTAGCAGGGGGAGGGGGGGGAGACTGAGATGATTTTGATATTAGCAGGGGGAGGGGGGAGACTGAGATGATTTTGATATTAGCAGGGGGAGGGGGGAGACGAGATGATTTTGATATTAGCAGGGGGAGGGGGGAGACTGAGATGATTTTGATATTAGCAGGGGGAGGGGGGAGACTGAGATGATTTTGATATTAGCAGGGGGAGGGGGGAGACTGAGATGATTTTGATATTAGCAGGGGGAGGGGGGAGACTGAGATGATTTTGATATTAGCAGGGGGAGGGGGGAGACTGAGATGATTTTGATATTAGCAGGGGAGGGGGGAGACTGAGATGATTTTGATATTAGCAGGGGGAGGGGGGAGACTGAGATGATTTTGATATTAGCAGGGGGAGGGGGGAGACTGAGATGATTTTGATATTAGCAGGGGGAGGGGGGAGACTGAGATGATTTTGATATTAGCAGGGGGAGGGGGGAGACTGAGATGATTTTGATATTAGCAGGGGGAGGGGGGAGACTGAGATGATTTTGATATTAGCAGGGGGAGGGGGGAGACTGAGATGATTTTGATATTAGCAGGGGGAGGGGGGAGACTGAGATGATTTTGATATTAGCAGAGGGAGGGGGGGACTGAGATGATTTTGATATTAGCAGGGGGAGGGGGGAGACTGAGATGATTTTGATATTAGCAGGGGGAGGGGGGAGACTGAGATGATTTTGATATTAGCAGGGGGAGGGGGGAGACTGAGATGATTTTGATATTAGCAGGGGGAGGGGGGAGACTGAGATGATTTTGATATTAGCAGGGGGAGGGGGGAGACTGAGATGATTTTGATATTAGCAGGGGGAGGGGGGAGACTGAGATGATTTTGATATTAGCAGGGGGAGGGGGGAGACTGAGATGATTTTGATATTAGCAGGGGGAGGGGGGAGACTGAGATGATTTTGATATTAGCAGGGGGAGGGGGGAGACTGAGATGATTTTGATATTAGCAGGGGGAGGGGGGAGACTGAGATGATTTTGATATTAGCAGGGGGAGGGGGGAGACAGATGATTTTGATATTAGCAGGGGGAGGGGGGAGACTGAGATGATTTTGATATTAGCAGGGGGAGGGGGGAGACTGAGATGATTTTGATATTAGCAGGGGGAGGGGGGAGACTGAGATGATTTTGATATTAGCAGGGGGAGGGGGGAGACTGAGATGATTTTGATATTAGCAGGGGGAGGGGGGAGACAGATGATTTTGATATTAGCAGGGGAGGGGGGAGACTGAGATGATTTTGATATTAGCAGGGGGAGGGGGGAGACTGAGATGATTTTGATATTAGCAGGGGGAGGGGGGAGACTGAGATGATTTTGATATTAGCAGGGGGAGGGGGGAGACTGAGATGATTTTGATATTAGCAGGGGGAGGGGGGAGACTGAGATGATTTTGATATTAGCAGGGGGAGGGGGGAGACTGAGATGATTTTGATATTAGCAGGGGGAGGGGGGAGACTGAGATGATTTTGATATTAGCAGGGGGAGGGGGGAGACTGAGATGATTTTGATATTAGCAGGGGGAGGGGGGAGACTGAGATGATTTTGATATTAGCAGGGGGAGGGGGGAGACAGATGATTTTGATATTAGCAGGGGGAGGGGGGAGACTGAGATGATTTTGATATTAGCAGGGGGAGGGGGGAGACTGAGATGATTTTGATATTAGCAGGGGGAGGGGGGAGACAGATGATTTTGATATTAGCAGGGGGAGGGGGGAGACTGAGATGATTTTGATATTAGCAGGGGGAGGGGGGAGACTGAGATGATTTTGATATTAGCAGGGGGAGGGGGGAGACTGAGATGATTTTGATATTAGCAGGGGGAGGGGGGAGACTGAGATGATTTTGATATTAGCAGGGGGAGGGGGGAGACTGAGATGATTTTGATATTAGCAGGGGGAGGGGGGAGACTGAGATGATTTTGATATTAGCAGGGGGAGGGGGGAGACTGAGATGATTTTGATATTAGCAGGGGGAGGGGGGAGACTGAGATGATTTTGATATTAGCAGGGGGAGGGGGGAGACTGAGATGATTTTGATATTAGCAGGGGGAGGGGGGAGACTGAGATGATTTTGATATTAGCAGGGGGAGGGGGGAGACAGATGATTTTGATATTAGCAGGGGGAGGGGGGAGACTGAGATGATTTTGATATTAGCAGGGGGAGGGGGGAGACTGAGATGATTTTGATATTAGCAGGGGGAGGGGGGAGACTGAGATGATTTTGATATTAGCAGGGGGAGGGGGGAGACTGAGATGATTTTGATATTAGCAGGGGGAGGGGGGAGACTGAGATGATTTTGATATTAGCAGGGGGAGGGGGGAGACTGAGATGATTTTGATATTAGCAGGGGGAGGGGGGAGACTGAGATGATTTTGATATTAGCAGGGGGAGGGGGGAGACTGAGATGATTTTGATATTAGCAGGGGGAGGGGGGAGACTGAGATGATTTTGATATTAGCAGGGGGAGGGGGGAGACTGAGATGATTTTGATATTAGCAGGGGGAGGGGGGAGACAGATGATTTTGATATTAGCAGGGGGAGGGGGGAGACTGAGATGATTTTGATATTAGCAGGGGGAGGGGGGAGACTGAGATGATTTTGATATTAGCAGGGGGAGGGGGGAGACTGAGATGATTTTGATATTAGCAGGGGGAGGGGGGAGACTGAGATGATTTTGATATTAGCAGGGGGAGGGGGGAGACTGAGATGATTTTGATATTAGCAGGGGGAGGGGGGAGACTGAGATGATTTTGATATTAGCAGGGGGAGGGGGGAGACTGAGATGATTTTGATATTAGCAGGGGGAGGGGGGAGACTGAGATGATTTTGATATTAGCAGGGGGAGGGGGGAGACTGAGATGATTTTGATATTAGCAGGGGGAGGGGGGAGACTGAGATGATTTTGATATTAGCAGGGGGAGGGGGGAGACTGAGATGATTTTGATATTAGCAGGGGGAGGGGGGAGACTGAGATGATTTTGATATTAGCAGGGGGAGGGGGGAGACTGAGATGATTTTGATATTAGCAGGGGGAGGGGGGAGACAGATGATTTTGATATTAGCAGGGGGAGGGGGGAGACTGAGATGATTTTGATATTAGCAGGGGGAGGGGGGAGACTGAGATGATTTTGATATTAGCAGGGGGAGGGGGGAGACTGAGATGATTTTGATATTAGCAGGGGGAGGGGGGAGACTGAGATGATTTTGATATTAGCAGGGGGAGGGGGGAGACTGAGATGATTTTGATATTAGCAGGGGGAGGGGGGAGACTGAGATGATTTTGATATTAGCAGGGGGAGGGGGGAGACAGATGATTTTGATATTAGCAGGGGGAGGGGGGAGACTGAGATGATTTTGATATTAGCAGGGGGAGGGGGGAGACTGAGATGATTTTGATATTAGCAGGGGGAGGGGGGAGACAGATGATTTTGATATTAGCAGGGGGAGGGGGGAGACAGATGATTTTGATATTAGCAGGGGGAGGGGGGAGACTGAGATGATTTTGATATTAGCAGGGGGAGGGGGGAGACTGAGATGATTTTGATATTAGCAGGGGGAGGGGGGAGACAGATGATTTTGATATTAGCAGGGGGAGGGGGGAGACTGAGATGATTTTGATATTAGCAGGGGGAGGGGGGAGACTGAGATGATTTTGATATTAGCAGGGGGAGGGGGGAGACTGAGATGATTTTGATATTAGCAGGGGGAGGGGGGAGACTGAGATGATTTTGATATTAGCAGGGGGAGGGGGGAGACTGAGATGATTTTGATATTAGCAGGGGGAGGGGGGAGACTGAGATGATTTTGATATTAGCAGGGGGAGGGGGGAGACAGATGATTTTGATATTAGCAGGGGGAGGGGGGAGACTGAGATGATTTTGATATTAGCAGGGGGAGGGGGGAGACTGAGATGATTTTGATATTAGCAGGGGGAGGGGGGAGACTGAGATGATTTTGATATTAGCAGGGGGAGGGGGGAGACTGAGATGATTTTGATATTAGCAGGGGGAGGGGGGAGACTGAGATGATTTTGATATTAGCAGGGGGAGGGGGGAGACTGAGATGATTTTGATATTAGCAGGGGGAGGGGGGAGACTGAGATGATTTTGATATTAGCAGGGGGAGGGGGGAGACTGAGATGATTTTGATATTAGCAGGGGGAGGGGGGAGACTGAGATGATTTTGATATTAGCAGGGGGAGGGGGGAGACAGATGATTTTGATATTAGCAGGGGGAGGGGGGAGACTGAGATGATTTTGATATTAGCAGGGGGAGGGGGGAGACTGAGATGATTTTGATATTAGCAGGGGGAGGGGGGAGACAGATGATTTTGATATTAGCAGGGGGAGGGGGGAGACAGATGATTTTGATATTAGCAGGGGGAGGGGGGAGACTGAGATGATTTTGATATTAGCAGGGGGAGGGGGGAGACTGAGATGATTTTGATATTAGCAGGGGGAGGGGGGAGACTGAGATGATTTTGATATTAGCAGGGGGAGGGGGGAGACTGAGATGATTTTGATATTAGCAGGGGGAGGGGGGAGACTGAGATGATTTTGATATTAGCAGGGGGAGGGGGGAGACTGAGATGATTTTGATATTAGCAGGGGGAGGGGGGAGACTGAGATGATTTTGATATTAGCAGGGGGAGGGGGGAGACTGAGATGATTTTGATATTAGCAGGGGGAGGGGGGAGACTGAGATGATTTTGATATTAGCAGGGGGAGGGGGGAGACTGAGATGATTTTGATATTAGCAGGGGGAGGGGGGAGACTGAGATGATTTTGATATTAGCAGGGGGAGGGGGGAGACTGAGATGATTTTGATATTAGCAGGGGGAGGGGGGAGACTGAGATGATTTTGATATTAGCAGGGGGAGGGGGGAGACTGAGATGATTTTGATATTAGCAGGGGGAGGGGGGAGACTGAGATGATTTTGATATTAGCAGGGGGAGGGGGGAGACTGAGATGATTTTGATATTAGCAGGGGGAGGGGGGAGACTGAGATGATTTTGATATTAGCAGGGGGAGGGGGGAGACTGAGATGATTTTGATATTAGCAGGGGGAGGGGGGAGACTGAGATGATTTTGATATTAGCAGGGGGAGGGGGGAGACTGAGATGATTTTGATATTAGCAGGGGGAGGGGGGAGACTGAGATGATTTTGATATTAGCAGGGGGAGGGGGGAGACTGAGATGATTTTGATATTAGCAGGGGGAGGGGGGAGACTGAGATGATTTTGATATTAGCAGGGGGAGGGGGGAGACTGAGATGATTTTGATATTAGCAGGGGGAGGGGGGAGACTGAGATGATTTTGATATTAGCAGGGGGAGGGGGGAGACTGAGATGATTTTGATATTAGCAGGGGGAGGGGGGAGACTGAGATGATTTTGATATTAGCAGGGGGAGGGGGGAGACTGAGATGATTTTGATATTAGCAGGGGGAGGGGGGAGACTGAGATGATTTTGATATTAGCAGGGGGAGGGGGGAGACTGAGATGATTTTGATATTAGCAGGGGGAGGGGGGAGACTGAGATGATTTTGATATTAGCAGGGGGAGGGGGGAGACTGAGATGATTTTGATATTAGCAGGGGGAGGGGGGAGACTGAGATGATTTTGATATTAGCAGGGGGAGGGGGGAGACTGAGATGATTTTGATATTAGCAGGGGGAGGGGGGAGACTGAGATGATTTTGATATTAGCAGGGGGAGGGGGGAGACTGAGATGATTTTGATATTAGCAGGGGGAGGGGGGAGACTGAGATGATTTTGATATTAGCAGGGGGAGGGGGGAGACTGAGATGATTTTGATATTAGCAGGGGGAGGGGGGAGACTGAGATGATTTTGATATTAGCAGGGGGAGGGGGGAGACTGAGATGATTTTGATATTAGCAGGGGGAGGGGGGAGACTGAGATGATTTTGATATTAGCAGGGGGAGGGGGGAGACTGAGATGATTTTGATATTAGCAGGGGGAGGGGGGAGACTGAGATGATTTTGATATTAGCAGGGGGAGGGGGGAGACTGAGATGATTTTGATATTAGCAGGGGGAGGGGGGAGACTGAGATGATTTTGATATTAGCAGGGGGAGGGGGGAGACTGAGATGATTTTGATATTAGCAGGGGGAGGGGGGAGACTGAGATGATTTTGATATTAGCAGGGGGAGGGGGGAGACTGAGATGATTTTGATATTAGCAGGGGGAGGGGGGAGACTGAGATGATTTTGATATTAGCAGGGGGAGGGGGGAGACTGAGATGATTTTGATATTAGCAGGGGGAGGGGGGAGACTGAGATGATTTTGATATTAGCAGGGGGAGGGGGGAGACTGAGATGATTTTGATATTAGCAGGGGGAGGGGGGAGACTGAGATGATTTTGATATTAGCAGGGGGAGGGGGGAGACTGAGATGATTTTGATATTAGCAGGGGGAGGGGGGAGACTGAGATGATTTTGATATTAGCAGGGGGAGGGGGGAGACTGAGATGATTTTGATATTAGCAGGGGGAGGGGGGAGACTGAGATGATTTTGATATTAGCAGGGGGAGGGGGGAGACTGAGATGATTTTGATATTAGCAGGGGGAGGGGGGAGACTGAGATGATTTTGATATTAGCAGGGGGAGGGGGGAGACTGAGATGATTTTGATATTAGCAGGGGGAGGGGGGAGACTGAGATGATTTTGATATTAGCAGGGGGAGGGGGGAGACTGAGATGATTTTGATATTAGCAGGGGGAGGGGGGAGACTGAGATGATTTTGATATTAGCAGGGGGAGGGGGGAGACTGAGATGATTTTGATATTAGCAGGGGGAGGGGGGAGACTGAGATGATTTTGATATTAGCAGGGGGAGGGGGGAGACTGAGATGATTTTGATATTAGCAGGGGGAGGGGGGAGACTGAGATGATTTTGATATTAGCAGGGGGAGGGGGGAGACTGAGATGATTTTGATATTAGCAGGGGGAGGGGGGAGACTGAGATGATTTTGATATTAGCAGGGGGAGGGGGGAGACTGAGATGATTTTGATATTAGCAGGGGGAGGGGGGAGACTGAGATGATTTTGATATTAGCAGGGGGAGGGGGGAGACTGAGATGATTTTGATATTAGCAGGGGGAGGGGGGAGACTGAGATGATTTTGATATTAGCAGGGGGAGGGGGGAGACTGAGATGATTTTGATATTAGCAGGGGGAGGGGGGAGACTGAGATGATTTTGATATTAGCAGGGGGAGGGGGGAGACTGAGATGATTTTGATATTAGCAGGGGGAGGGGGGAGACTGAGATGATTTTGATATTAGCAGGGGGAGGGGGGAGACTGAGATGATTTTGATATTAGCAGGGGGAGGGGGGAGACTGAGATGATTTTGATATTAGCAGGGGGAGGGGGGAGACTGAGATGATTTTGATATTAGCAGGGGGAGGGGGGAGACTGAGATGATTTTGATATTAGCAGGGGGAGGGGGGAGACTGAGATGATTTTGATATTAGCAGGGGGAGGGGGGAGACTGAGATGATTTTGATATTAGCAGGGGGAGGGGGGAGACTGAGATGATTTTGATATTAGCAGGGGGAGGGGGGAGACTGAGATGATTTTGATATTAGCAGGGGGAGGGGGGAGACTGAGATGATTTTGATATTAGCAGGGGGAGGGGGGAGACTGAGATGATTTTGATATTAGCAGGGGGAGGGGGGAGACTGAGATGATTTTGATATTAGCAGGGGGAGGGGGGAGACTGAGATGATTTTGATATTAGCAGGGGGAGGGGGGAGACTGAGATGATTTTGATATTAGCAGGGGGAGGGGGGAGACTGAGATGATTTTGATATTAGCAGGGGGAGGGGGGAGACTGAGATGATTTTGATATTAGCAGGGGGAGGGGGGAGACTGAGATGATTTTGATATTAGCAGGGGGAGGGGGGAGACTGAGATGATTTTGATATTAGCAGGGGGAGGGGGGAGACTGAGATGATTTTGATATTAGCAGGGGGAGGGGGGAGACTGAGATGATTTTGATATTAGCAGGGGGAGGGGGGAGACTGAGATGATTTTGATATTAGCAGGGGGAGGGGGGAGACTGAGATGATTTTGATATTAGCAGGGGGAGGGGGGAGACTGAGATGATTTTGATATTAGCAGGGGGAGGGGGGAGACTGAGATGATTTTGATATTAGCAGGGGGAGGGGGGAGACTGAGATGATTTTGATATTAGCAGGGGGAGGGGGGAGACTGAGATGATTTTGATATTAGCAGGGGGAGGGGGGAGACTGAGATGATTTTGATATTAGCAGGGGGAGGGGGGAGACTGAGATGATTTTGATATTAGCAGGGGGAGGGGGGAGACTGAGATGATTTTGATATTAGCAGGGGGAGGGGGGAGACTGAGATGATTTTGATATTAGCAGGGGGAGGGGGGAGACTGAGATGATTTTGATATTAGCAGGGGGAGGGGGGAGACTGAGATGATTTTGATATTAGCAGGGGGAGGGGGGAGACTGAGATGATTTTGATATTAGCAGGGGGAGGGGGGAGACTGAGATGATTTTGATATTAGCAGGGGGAGGGGGGAGACTGAGATGATTTTGATATTAGCAGGGGGAGGGGGGAGACTGAGATGATTTTGATATTAGCAGGGGGAGGGGGGAGACTGAGATGATTTTGATATTAGCAGGGGGAGGGGGGAGACTGAGATGATTTTGATATTAGCAGGGGGAGGGGGGAGACTGAGATGATTTTGATATTAGCAGGGGGAGGGGGGAGACTGAGATGATTTTGATATTAGCAGGGGGAGGGGGGAGACTGAGATGATTTTGATATTAGCAGGGGGAGGGGGGAGACTGAGATGATTTTGATATTAGCAGGGGGAGGGGGGAGACTGAGATGATTTTGATATTAGCAGGGGGAGGGGGGAGACTGAGATGATTTTGATATTAGCAGGGGGAGGGGGGAGACTGAGATGATTTTGATATTAGCAGGGGGAGGGGGGAGACTGAGATGATTTTGATATTAGCAGGGGGAGGGGGGAGACTGAGATGATTTTGATATTAGCAGGGGGAGGGGGGAGACTGAGATGATTTTGATATTAGCAGGGGGAGGGGGGAGACTGAGATGATTTTGATATTAGCAGGGGGAGGGGGGAGACTGAGATGATTTTGATATTAGCAGGGGGAGGGGGGAGACTGAGATGATTTTGATATTAGCAGGGGGAGGGGGGAGACTGAGATGATTTTGATATTAGCAGGGGGAGGGGGGAGACTGAGATGATTTTGATATTAGCAGGGGGAGGGGGGAGACTGAGATGATTTTGATATTAGCAGGGGGAGGGGGGAGACTGAGATGATTTTGATATTAGCAGGGGGAGGGGGGAGACTGAGATGATTTTGATATTAGCAGGGGGAGGGGGGAGACTGAGATGATTTTGATATTAGCAGGGGGAGGGGGGAGACTGAGATGATTTTGATATTAGCAGGGGGAGGGGGGAGACTGAGATGATTTTGATATTAGCAGGGGGAGGGGGGAGACTGAGATGATTTTGATATTAGCAGGGGGAGGGGGGAGACTGAGATGATTTTGATATTAGCAGGGGGAGGGGGGAGACTGAGATGATTTTGATATTAGCAGGGGGAGGGGGGAGACTGAGATGATTTTGATATTAGCAGGGGGAGGGGGGAGACTGAGATGATTTTGATATTAGCAGGGGGAGGGGGGAGACTGAGATGATTTTGATATTAGCAGGGGGAGGGGGGAGACTGAGATGATTTTGATATTAGCAGGGGGAGGGGGGAGACTGAGATGATTTTGATATTAGCAGGGGGAGGGGGGAGACTGAGATGATTTTGATATTAGCAGGGGGAGGGGGGAGACTGAGATGATTTTGATATTAGCAGGGGGAGGGGGGAGACTGAGATGATTTTGATATTAGCAGGGGGAGGGGGGAGACTGAGATGATTTTGATATTAGCAGGGGGAGGGGGGAGACTGAGATGATTTTGATATTAGCAGGGGGAGGGGGGAGACTGAGATGATTTTGATATTAGCAGGGGGAGGGGGGAGACTGAGATGATTTTGATATTAGCAGGGGGAGGGGGGAGACTGAGATGATTTTGATATTAGCAGGGGGAGGGGGGAGACTGAGATGATTTTGATATTAGCAGGGGGAGGGGGGAGACTGAGATGATTTTGATATTAGCAGGGGGAGGGGGGAGACTGAGATGATTTTGATATTAGCAGGGGGAGGGGGGAGACTGAGATGATTTTGATATTAGCAGGGGGAGGGGGGAGACTGAGATGATTTTGATATTAGCAGGGGGAGGGGGGAGACTGAGATGATTTTGATATTAGCAGGGGGAGGGGGGAGACTGAGATGATTTTGATATTAGCAGGGGGAGGGGGGAGACTGAGATGATTTTGATATTAGCAGGGGGAGGGGGGAGACTGAGATGATTTTGATATTAGCAGGGGGAGGGGGGAGACTGAGATGATTTTGATATTAGCAGGGGGAGGGGGGAGACTGAGATGATTTTGATATTAGCAGGGGGAGGGGGGAGACTGAGATGATTTTGATATTAGCAGGGGGAGGGGGGAGACTGAGATGATTTTGATATTAGCAGGGGGAGGGGGGAGACTGAGATGATTTTGATATTAGCAGGGGGAGGGGGGAGACTGAGATGATTTTGATATTAGCAGGGGGAGGGGGGAGACTGAGATGATTTTGATATTAGCAGGGGGAGGGGGGAGACTGAGATGATTTTGATATTAGCAGGGGGAGGGGGGAGACTGAGATGATTTTGATATTAGCAGGGGGAGGGGGGAGACTGAGATGATTTTGATATTAGCAGGGGGAGGGGGGAGACTGAGATGATTTTGATATTAGCAGGGGGAGGGGGGAGACTGAGATGATTTTGATATTAGCAGGGGGAGGGGGGAGACTGAGATGATTTTGATATTAGCAGGGGGAGGGGGGAGACTGAGATGATTTTGATATTAGCAGGGGGAGGGGGGAGACTGAGATGATTTTGATATTAGCAGGGGGAGGGGGGAGACTGAGATGATTTTGATATTAGCAGGGGGAGGGGGGAGACTGAGATGATTTTGATATTAGCAGGGGGAGGGGGGAGACTGAGATGATTTTGATATTAGCAGGGGGAGGGGGGAGACTGAGATGATTTTGATATTAGCAGGGGGAGGGGGGAGACTGAGATGATTTTGATATTAGCAGGGGGAGGGGGGAGACTGAGATGATTTTGATATTAGCAGGGGGAGGGGGGAGACTGAGATGATTTTGATATTAGCAGGGGGAGGGGGGAGACTGAGATGATTTTGATATTAGCAGGGGGAGGGGGGAGACTGAGATGATTTTGATATTAGCAGGGGGAGGGGGGAGACTGAGATGATTTTGATATTAGCAGGGGGAGGGGGGAGACTGAGATGATTTTGATATTAGCAGGGGGAGGGGGGAGACTGAGATGATTTTGATATTAGCAGGGGGAGGGGGGAGACTGAGATGATTTTGATATTAGCAGGGGGAGGGGGGAGACTGAGATGATTTTGATATTAGCAGGGGGAGGGGGGAGACTGAGATGATTTTGATATTAGCAGGGGGAGGGGGGAGACTGAGATGATTTTGATATTAGCAGGGGGAGGGGGGAGACTGAGATGATTTTGATATTAGCAGGGGGAGGGGGGAGACTGAGATGATTTTGATATTAGCAGGGGGAGGGGGGAGACTGAGATGATTTTGATATTAGCAGGGGGAGGGGGGAGACTGAGATGATTTTGATATTAGCAGGGGGAGGGGGGAGACTGAGATGATTTTGATATTAGCAGGGGGAGGGGGGAGACTGAGATGATTTTGATATTAGCAGGGGGAGGGGGGAGACTGAGATGATTTTGATATTAGCAGGGGGAGGGGGGAGACTGAGATGATTTTGATATTAGCAGGGGGAGGGGGGAGACTGAGATGATTTTGATATTAGCAGGGGGAGGGGGGAGACTGAGATGATTTTGATATTAGCAGGGGGAGGGGGGAGACTGAGATGATTTTGATATTAGCAGGGGGAGGGGGGAGACTGAGATGATTTTGATATTAGCAGGGGGAGGGGGGAGACTGAGATGATTTTGATATTAGCAGGGGGAGGGGGGAGACTGAGATGATTTTGATATTAGCAGGGGGAGGGGGGAGACTGAGATGATTTTGATATTAGCAGGGGGAGGGGGGAGACTGAGATGATTTTGATATTAGCAGGGGGAGGGGGGAGACTGAGATGATTTTGATATTAGCAGGGGGAGGGGGGAGACTGAGATGATTTTGATATTAGCAGGGGGAGGGGGGAGACTGAGATGATTTTGATATTAGCAGGGGGAGGGGGGAGACTGAGATGATTTTGATATTAGCAGGGGGAGGGGGGAGACTGAGATGATTTTGATATTAGCAGGGGGAGGGGGGAGACTGAGATGATTTTGATATTAGCAGGGGGAGGGGGGAGACTGAGATGATTTTGATATTAGCAGGGGGAGGGGGGAGACTGAGATGATTTTGATATTAGCAGGGGGAGGGGGGAGACTGAGATGATTTTGATATTAGCAGGGGGAGGGGGGAGACTGAGATGATTTTGATATTAGCAGGGGGAGGGGGGAGACTGAGATGATTTTGATATTAGCAGGGGGAGGGGGGAGACTGAGATGATTTTGATATTAGCAGGGGGAGGGGGGAGACTGAGATGATTTTGATATTAGCAGGGGGAGGGGGGAGACTGAGATGATTTTGATATTAGCAGGGGGAGGGGGGAGACTGAGATGATTTTGATATTAGCAGGGGGAGGGGGGAGACTGAGATGATTTTGATATTAGCAGGGGGAGGGGGGAGACTGAGATGATTTTGATATTAGCAGGGGGAGGGGGGAGACTGAGATGATTTTGATATTAGCAGGGGGAGGGGGGAGACTGAGATGATTTTGATATTAGCAGGGGGAGGGGGGAGACTGAGATGATTTTGATATTAGCAGGGGGAGGGGGGAGACTGAGATGATTTTGATATTAGCAGGGGGAGGGGGGAGACTGAGATGATTTTGATATTAGCAGGGGGAGGGGGGAGACTGAGATGATTTTGATATTAGCAGGGGGAGGGGGGAGACTGAGATGATTTTGATATTAGCAGGGGGAGGGGGGAGACTGAGATGATTTTGATATTAGCAGGGGGAGGGGGGAGACTGAGATGATTTTGATATTAGCAGGGGGAGGGGGGAGACTGAGATGATTTTGATATTAGCAGGGGGAGGGGGGAGACTGAGATGATTTTGATATTAGCAGGGGGAGGGGGGAGACTGAGATGATTTTGATATTAGCAGGGGGAGGGGGGAGACTGAGATGATTTTGATATTAGCAGGGGGAGGGGGGAGACTGAGATGATTTTGATATTAGCAGGGGGAGGGGGGAGACTGAGATGATTTTGATATTAGCAGGGGGAGGGGGGAGACTGAGATGATTTTGATATTAGCAGGGGGAGGGGGGAGACTGAGATGATTTTGATATTAGCAGGGGGAGGGGGGAGACTGAGATGATTTTGATATTAGCAGGGGGAGGGGGGAGACTGAGATGATTTTGATATTAGCAGGGGGAGGGGGGAGACTGAGATGATTTTGATATTAGCAGGGGGAGGGGGGAGACTGAGATGATTTTGATATTAGCAGGGGGAGGGGGGAGACTGAGATGATTTTGATATTAGCAGGGGGAGGGGGGAGACTGAGATGATTTTGATATTAGCAGGGGAGGGGGGAGACTGAGATGATTTTGATATTAGCAGGGGGAGGGGGGAGACTGAGATGATTTTGATATTAGCAGGGGGAGGGGGGAGACTGAGATGATTTTGATATTAGCAGGGGGAGGGGGGAGACTGAGATGATTTTGATATTAGCAGGGGGAGGGGGGAGACTGAGATGATTTTGATATTAGCAGGGGGAGGGGGGAGACTGAGATGATTTTGATATTAGCAGGGGGAGGGGGGAGACTGAGATGATTTTGATATTAGCAGGGGGAGGGGGGAGACTGAGATGATTTTGATATTAGCAGGGGGAGGGGGGAGACTGAGATGATTTTGATATTAGCAGGGGGAGGGGGGAGACTGAGATGATTTTGATATTAGCAGGGGGAGGGGGGAGACTGAGATGATTTTGATATTAGCAGGGGGAGGGGGGAGACTGAGATGATTTTGATATTAGCAGGGGGAGGGGGGAGACTGAGATGATTTTGATATTAGCAGGGGGAGGGGGGAGACTGAGATGATTTTGATATTAGCAGGGGGAGGGGGGAGACTGAGATGATTTTGATATTAGCAGGGGGAGAGACTGAGATGATTTTGATATTAGCAGGGGGAGGGGGGAGACTGAGATGATTTTGATATTAGCAGGGGGAGGGGGGAGACTGAGATGATTTTGATATTAGCAGGGGGAGGGGGGAGACTGAGATGATTTTGATATTAGCAGGGGGAGGGGGGAGACTGAGATGATTTTGATATTAGCAGGGGGAGGGGGGAGACTGAGATGATTTTGATATTAGCAGGGGGAGGGGGGAGACTGAGATGATTTTGATATTAGCAGGGGGAGGGGGGAGACTGAGATGATTTTGATATTAGCAGGGGGAGGGGGGAGACTGAGATGATTTTGATATTAGCAGGGGGAGGGGGGAGACTGAGATGATTTTGATATTAGCAGGGGGAGGGGGGAGACTGAGATGATTTTGATATTAGCAGGGGGAGGGGGGAGACTGAGATGATTTTGATATTAGCAGGGGGAGGGGGGAGACTGAGATGATTTTGATATTAGCAGGGGGAGGGGGGAGACTGAGATGATTTTGATATTAGCAGGGGGAGGGGGGAGACTGAGATGATTTTGATATTAGCAGGGGGAGGGGGGAGACTGAGATGATTTTGATATTAGCAGGGGGAGGGGGGAGACTGAGATGATTTTGATATTAGCAGGGGGAGGGGGGAGACTGAGATGATTTTGATATTAGCAGGGGGAGGGGGGAGACTGAGATGATTTTGATATTAGCAGGGGGAGGGGGGAGACTGAGATGATTTTGATATTAGCAGGGGGAGGGGGGAGACTGAGATGATTTTGATATTAGCAGGGGGAGGGGGGAGACTGAGATGATTTTGATATTAGCAGGGGGAGGGGGGAGACTGAGATGATTTTGATATTAGCAGGGGGAGGGGGGAGACTGAGATGATTTTGATATTAGCAGGGGGAGGGGGGAGACTGAGATGATTTTGATATTAGCAGGGGGAGGGGGGAGACTGAGATGATTTTGATATTAGCAGGGGGAGGGGGGAGACTGAGATGATTTTGATATTAGCAGGGGGAGGGGGGAGACTGAGATGATTTTGATATTAGCAGGGGGAGGGGGGAGACTGAGATGATTTTGATATTAGCAGGGGGAGGGGGGAGACTGAGATGATTTTGATATTAGCAGGGGGAGGGGGGAGACTGAGATGATTTTGATATTAGCAGGGGGAGGGGGGAGACTGAGATGATTTTGATATTAGCAGGGGGAGGGGGGAGACTGAGATGATTTTGATATTAGCAGGGGGAGGGGGGAGACTGAGATGATTTTGATATTAGCAGGGGGAGGGGGGAGACTGAGATGATTTTGATATTAGCAGGGGGAGGGGGGAGACTGAGATGATTTTGATATTAGCAGGGGGAGGGGGGAGACTGAGATGATTTTGATATTAGCAGGGGGAGGGGGGAGACTGAGATGATTTTGATATTAGCAGGGGGAGGGGGGAGACTGAGATGATTTTGATATTAGCAGGGGGAGGGGGGAGACTGAGATGATTTTGATATTAGCAGGGGGAGGGGGGAGACTGAGATGATTTTGATATTAGCAGGGGGAGGGGGGAGACTGAGATGATTTTGATATTAGCAGGGGAGGGGGGAGACTGAGATGATTTTGATATTAGCAGGGGGAGGGGGGAGACAGATGATTTTGATATTAGCAGGGGGAGGGGGGAGACTGAGATGATTTTGATATTAGCAGGGGGAGGGGGGAGACTGAGATGATTTTGATATTAGCAGGGGAGGGGGGAGACTGAGATGATTTTGATATTAGCAGGGGGAGGGGGGAGACTGAGATGATTTTGATATTAGCAGGGGGAGGGGGGAGACTGAGATGATTTTGATATTAGCAGGGGAGGGGGGAGACTGAGATGATTTTGATATTAGCAGGGGGAGGGGGGAGACTGAGATGATTTTGATATTAGCAGGGGGAGGGGGGAGACTGAGATGATTTTGATATTAGCAGGGGGAGGGGGGAGACTGAGATGATTTTGATATTAGCAGGGGGAGGGGGGAGACTGAGATGATTTTGATATTAGCAGGGGGAGGGGGGAGACTGAGATGATTTTGATATTAGCAGGGGGAGGGGGGAGACTGAGATGATTTTGATATTAGCAGGGGGAGGGGGGAGACTGAGATGATTTTGATATTAGCAGGGGGAGGGGGGAGACTGAGATGATTTTGATATTAGCAGGGGGAGGGGGGAGACTGAGATGATTTTGATATTAGCAGGGGGAGGGGGGAGACTGAGATGATTTTGATATTAGCAGGGGGAGGGGGGAGACTGAGATGATTTTGATATTAGCAGGGGGAGGGGGGAGACTGAGATGATTTTGATATTAGCAGGGGGAGGGGGGAGACTGAGATGATTTTGATATTAGCAGGGGGAGGGGGGAGACTGAGATGATTTTGATATTAGCAGGGGGAGGGGGGAGACTGAGATGATTTTGATATTAGCAGGGGGAGGGGGGAGACTGAGATGATTTTGATATTAGCAGGGGGAGGGGGGAGACTGAGATGATTTTGATATTAGCAGGGGGAGGGGGGAGACTGAGATGATTTTGATATTAGCAGGGGAAGGGGGGAGACTGAGATGATTTTGATATTAGCAGGGGGAGGGGGGAGACTGAGATGATTTTGATATTAGCAGGGGAGGGGGGAGACTGAGATGATTTTGATATTAGCAGGGGAAGGGGGGAGACTGAGATGATTTTGATATTAGCAGGGGGAGGGGGGAGACTGAGATGATTTTGATATTAGCAGGGGGAGGGGGGAGACTGAGATGATTTTGATATTAGCAGGGGGAGGGGGGAGACTGAGATGATTTTGATATTAGCAGGGGAGGGGGGAGACTGAGATGATTTTGATATTAGCAGGGGGAGGGGGGAGACTGAGATGATTTTGATATTAGCAGGGGGAGGGGGGACACTGAGATGATTTTGATATTAGCAGGGGGAGGGGGGAGACTGAGATGATTTTGATATTAGC
>NC_090737.1:6215386-6216840 GCF_036898095.1 Palaemon carinicauda
GCCTACATGGCTGAGGCCTATGAAGCGTGAAGTAGGAGATGATGAAAGGAGAAGTATTGAATTAAAAGCTCAAGCTAGAGACGACTGGCGAAATCTAACCGAGGCCCTTTGCGTCAATGGGCGTAGGAGGAGAGGATGAATGGAGAAGTATTGAATTAAAAGCTCAAGCTAGAGACGACTGGCGAAATCTAACCGAGGCCCTTTGCGTCAATGGGCGTAGGAGGAGAGGATGAATGGAGAAGTATTGAATTAAAAGCTCTAGATAGAGACGACTGGCGAAATCTAACCGAGGCCCTTTGCGTCAATGGGCGTAGGAGGAGAGGATTAATGGAGAAGTATTGAATTAAAAGCTCAAGCTAGAGACGACTGGCGAAATCTAACCGAGGCCCTTTGCGTCAATGGGCGTAGGAGGAGAGGATTAATGGAGAAGTATTGAATTAAAAGCTCAAGCTAGAGACGACTGGCGAAATCTAACCGAGGCCCTTGGCGTCAATGGGCGTAGGAGGAGAGGATGAATGGAGAAGTATTGATTTAAAAGCTCTAGATAGAAACGACTGGCGAAATCTAACCGAGGCCCTTTGCCTCAATGGGTGTAGGAGGAGAGGATGAATGGAGAAGTATTGAATAAAAGCTCAAGCTAGAGACGACTGGCGAAATCTAACCGAGGCCCTTGGCGTCAATGGGCGTAGGAGGAGAGGATGAATGGAGAAGGATTGAATTAAAAGCTCAAGATAGAGACGACTGGCGAAATCTAACCGAGGCCCTTGGCGTCAATGGGCGTAGGAGGAGATGATGAATGGAGAAGTATTGAATTAAAAGCTCAAGCTAGAGACGACTGGCGAAATCTAACCGAGGCCCTTGGCGTCAATGGGCGTAGGAGGAGAGGATGATTAAATTAGAAGCAAAACTGGACTTAAAACTGACTTTCATTCTAAATGAATTAATGATAAAGTTGCAAATATGAACTCGACCGATAATTCAAGTGTTTGAAGATTTAAGTCCGCTCATGAATGGCAGAGGCATGAGCCAGTAACATTGCCACATCAAACAGGACAATGCCCCAGAGACTGACCATATATACATATGATCAGCGCCCAAGCCCCCTCTCCACCCAAGCTAAGACCAAGGAGGTCCAGGCAATGGCTGCTGATGACTCAGCATATAGACTTATAGGCTCGCCTAAACCCCCCTCATCCTTGGCTCACAAGGACGGCGACGTTGCACCGACCAAATGATCTAACGAGTTTGAGCGGGACTCGAACTCCAATCTGGCAATCACCAGGCCACCACAACCGTTACTATAGAAAGGATTTCGAATGAAAAATAAGAAAATTACTAAACAGGAAGCATCTGACTTTCATATATAATCCTTAAAGAAGCTCTGTAAAGATATGCAGTCTCAGGATCATTGAATCTTGTTTCCTTACTCGGAGGAACATATCGTGTGTACTAAC
>NC_090737.1:6227340-6234840 GCF_036898095.1 Palaemon carinicauda
GTGACCGTAATATCCCTTCTTAACGTTAATATATCAGTTTTTAAAACGGTAAAATATCTGGCTATATTTATCCCATGATTTTTACCGTTTCTATGGCAAATTTTAACAGTAAAAAGACATCACTCTTTCACAGATATTATTTTGAAATGTTTCGGTGTATTTGCTACCATGAAACATTAACTTGACTTATTATTATTATTATTATTATTATTATTATTATTATTATTATTATTATTATTATTACTTACTAAGCTACAACCCTAGTTAAAAAGCAGGATGCTATAAGCCCAGTGGTTCCAACAGGGAAAATAGCTCAGTGAGGAAAGGGAACAAGGAAAAATAGGATATTTTAAGAAGAGCAACAATATTAAAATAAATACCACTTTATAAACTATAAAAACTTTTACAAAACAATAGGAAGAGAAATAAGATTTAAGATAGAATAGTGTGCCCGAGTGTACCCTCAAGCAAGAGAATTCTAACCCAAGACATTGGAAGACCATGGCACTGAGGTTATGGAACTACCCAAGACTAGAGAACAATGGTTTGATTTTGGAGTGTCCTTCTCCTAGAATAGCAGCTTATCATAGCTAAAGAGTCTCTTCTACCCTTACCAAGAGGAAAGTGGCCACTGAACAATTACAGTGCAGTAAGAAGAATTGTTTGGTAATATATTTCACTATCCTCTGTCATACGTTGCAAAATTGGCATCAGATCCCGCGTGGTGAGCGAATAATTGTCATTCAATTCTAACAAATTAGCTAATTTGGAATTTACTTTATTCTCCTAATATTATTATTATTATTATTATTATTATTATTATTATTATCATTATTATTATTATTATTATTATTATTATTGTTATTATTTGATTATTATTTTTTTATCATTATTATTATTATTATTATTATTATTATTATTATTATTATTGTTATTATTATTGTTATTATTATTATTATTATTATTATTATAATTTTTATTATTGTTATTATTATTCTTATTATTATTATTCTTATTATTATTATTTGATTATTATTATTTTATTATTATTAGTAGTATTATTACTATCATTATTATTATTATTATAATTATTATTATTATTATTATTATTATTAATATTATTGTTATTATTATTATAATTATTATTATTATAATTTTTATTATTGTTATTATTATTATTATTATTATTATTATTATTATTATTATTATTATTTTATTATTATTATTATTATTATTATTATTATTATTATTATTATTATTTGTATCCTCAAGCAAGAGAATTCTAACCCAAGACAATGGAAGACCATGGTACAGAGGCTAGTAATGGTTTCCTTGAGTTCAAACAAAAGTTAAAATATCTCATTGTAAACATTGAAACATATGTAATCTCTCTCTCTCTCTCTCTCTCTCTCTCTCTCTCTCTCTCTCTCTCTCTTCTAATCAATAGTTATGGTTATAATTTAGTTAAGTATTAGTTAAATTTAAGATCATCAGTATCATTAAATATTGTTTATATATATATTTTTTTTATTATTATTAGTATTAGTATTATCATTATTATTATTATTATTATTATTATTATTATTATTATTATTATTGTTATTATTATTTTTATTATTATTATTATTATTATTATCATTTTTATTATTATAATTTTTATTGTTATTATTGTTATTATTATTATTATTATTATTATTATTTGATTATTTTTTTTTATTATTATTCTTAATATTATTATCATTATTATTAATTATTATTATTATTATTATAATTATTATTATTATTATTATTATTATTATTATTATTATTAATACTATTATTGTTATTATTATTATTAGGTGTATCCTTAAGCAAGAGAACTCTTTCTCATTAGGTTTCCTACCAACATTACACGATTTAGAATAATTATTATAACCATTACTAGTCTGTCAATCCTCCTACTTCCTATTTCCAACTACAATAACATAATATTGTTCGTAATCATTACACCAACTCCTGGTATCTTTAATTTCTCCATCATATTTGCTTTTACAATCGTATAATATGCTTGCGTATAATCATTTGATTTTGCTAAAATGTATTTTGGTATGATTAGCAGTCTTTCATTTTTTTTCTTTTTTTTTGGGGGGGGGGGGAGTGTATGGCTCATAATTTCAACTCCTACTGATGTTAACGATGTTTATATTCCAGTATTTATACACAAAAAAAGTTACTCCATCTTTAATTTGTCTATTCAAATCACGTCTATTTCTTTCCATGGGTCCATGATATGAATTATTGATACTCCATCTCGATATTGATCTGATGCTGTATATTATGGATTTTTTTTTTTTTTTTTTTGTGAAAATCCAGGCCTACACGGCTGAGAACTATGAAGCGCGAAGTAGGAGATGATGATTGGGGAAGTATTGAATTAAAAGCTCAAGATAGAGACGTCTGGCGAAATCTAACCGAGGCCCTTTGCGTCAATAGGCGTAGGAGGAGATGATGATGATGATTTTTTTTTTTTAAACCACATCACTGTTAGTTTATATACCCGAGTAAAACATTTAATTTGGTTGCGTCATCCTCACGAAATCTTTTCCAGGCTAATTTCATATCGCTTCTCTATACAATGATTTGAAGAACCTTCTCAATACCTTCTACAGTAGTTAATCTTGTTACTCTTGGTATTATTATTATTATTATTATTATTATTATTATTATTATTAATTGCTAAGCCACAACCCTAATTGGAAAAGCAGGATGCTATAAGCCCAGGGGCCCCAACAGGGAAAATAGCCCAGTGAAGAAAGGAAACAAGGAAAAATTAAATATTTTAAGAACAGTAACAACTTTAAAATAAATATTTCATATATAAACTTTAAATAATCTAACAAAACAAGAGGAAGAGAAATAAGATAGAATAGTTTGTCCGAGTATACCCTCAAGCAAGAGAACTCTAACCCAAGACAGTGGAAGACAAGTTACAGAGGCTATGGCACTAGTTTATCTTGTTACACTCGGTAATAGTTCATCTTGTTACACCCGGTAACTGTTCTCAATACTAACATTTACGAAACCCTTTTCCTGTCACCTTCTCACTTAATATTTCTCCTACTCCCACTCAGCATTCTATCTAGATTAAACTACGGCATAAAGGTTTTTATTTCTCCTTTCACCCCTTTGGGCTTAATTAATGCCTCCATTAATTTCGTTCATAGTTATATAGATCTGCTGTCCGGTAAACTCCTATATTACACTGTTTATCAACGGGGCAGTAATCCGGACTCATTTGCCTATATGCGTAGGATTTGAGAGAGAGAGAGAGAGAGAGAGAGAGAGAGGGGGGGGGGGGTACCCTCCTATATTACACTATTTATCAACAGAGCAGTAATCTGACCTCCTTTGCCTATATGCATAGAATCTGAGAGCCTTACCTTACCTTATTGCCTTATTTTTTGTTTGGGTTCCCCCAGGTCCTTCAGTGTGAGGCACCTCGTATATCCACCAGAGAGTTGCTAATACATCTTCCGGTGTATTTTGCATCTTCCAGTCTTGGATGGTCTGGGATGCATCTTAGGTATTTATCGAGCTGATTTTTAAACGCATCTACGCTCACTCCTGATATGTTTCTTAGATGAGCTGGCAGCACATTAAATAGTCGCTGCATTATCGATGCTGGTGCGTAGTGGATTAATGTCCTGTGCGCCTTTCTCAGTTTACCTGGAATGCTTTTTGGTACTATTAATCTACCTCGGCTTGCTCTTTCTGATACTTTAAGCCTCATGATGTTTTCAGCAATTCCTTCTATTTGCTTCCATGCTTGTATTATCATGTAGCGTTCTCTTCTCCTTTCTAGACTGTATAGTTTTAAAAATTGCAGTCTTTCCCAGTAGTCAAGGTCCTTAACTTCTTCTATTCTAGCAGTATAGGACCTTTGTACACTCTCTATTTGCGCAATATCCTTTTGGTAGTGTGGGTACCATATCACATTGCAGTACTCGAGTGTACTACGCACATAAGTTTTGTAAAGCATAATCATGTGTTCAGCTTTTCTTGTTTTAAAGTGTCTGAATAACATTCCCATCTTTGCTTTACATTTAGCCAACAGTGTTGCTATTTGGTCGTTGCATAACATATTCCTATTTAAAATTACACCAAGGTCTTTAATTGCTTCCTTGTTTGTGATTGTCTCATTATTAGGTCCCTTGTATGCATACACCATTCCTTCTCTGTTTCCATAATTTATTGATTCGAATTTATCGGAGTTAAATACCATCCTATTTATCTCCGCCCATTCATATATTTTGTTTAGATCTCTTTGTATTGAGTTCCTATCTTCATCACAAGTAATTTCTCTACTTATTCTTGTGTCATCGGTGAAACTTCTCACTACGGAGTTTTCAATATCACAGTCTATGTCTGAGATCATAATAACAAATAGCAGTGCAGCTAATACCGTACCTTGGGGCACAACAGATATTACCTGGGCTTCATCTGATTTCTTGTCATTTGCAACCACTATCTGTTTTCTGTTTTGCAGGAATTCTTTTACCCATTTTCCTATCTTTCCCACAATATTATGCTTTCTCATTTTTTTCTCCAATATGTTATGGTCTACCTTGTCAAAGGCTTTTGCAAAATCTAGATAGATCACATCTGTGTCTTTTTCATTTATCATATTATTGTATATGTTTTCATAGTGAGCTATCAGTTGGGTCTGTGTACTTTTTCCAGGTACGAAACCGTGTTGACCCATATTAAACAAATTATTTTTGACCAAATGGTTCATTATTTTCTTTTTTATTACCCTCTCATACACTTTCATAATATGTGATGTTAGACTAACAGGTCTATAATTGCTTGCCTCTAGTCTTGATCCACTTTTGAAGATAGGGGTTATATAAGCTAATTTATGTTTAACATATATCTCGCTCATATCTATACTCTGTCTTAGCAGTATTGCAAGTGGCTTCGCGATAGTGTTTGCAGTTTTTTTTAACAAAATCGCTGGAACTCCATCTGGTCCGGCTGCCGATCCATTTTTAATTTCGTTTATAGCCGTGACAATATCTGCTTCATTAATATCTATATCCGTTAGATATTCAACATTTTCTTCTCTCATTTCTGTTTCATTATTCTCATTCGCAATTCTTGGCGTGAACTCACTCTTATATTTTTCTGCTAATATGTTGCATATTTCCTTTTTTTCATTCGTTAGCCGTCCTTCAATTCTTAGAGGGCCTATTTCTATTCTCCTTTTATTCATCTTTTTTGCATAGGAGTAAAGTACTTTGGGGTTTCTTTTTATATTTTGAAGTGTCCTTTCTTCTAAGTCCCTTTTTTCATTTTCTTTCGACTGTATAATCTTTTGTTCTGCATTTTCTATCTTACATTTTATTTCCCTCATTTTCCACACATTTTTTTCTTTTGCAAGATTTTTCTTCCACTTTTTAATTTTCTGAAATAAGATCCTTCTGTCTCTTGGTATGCACGTCTTTTGTTTATTGTTTTTTTTCGGTACATATTTTTCAACAATTTTCTCCAGTATTTTGTACAGTATATCCGTATTTACCTGTATATTATCACTTATAAATACATTTTTCCATTCTTTATTCAGTTCTTCATTTATTTCTGACCATTTTATATTCTTACTGTAAAAGTTATATTTTCCATATCCTTCCCAAAGTTTTGTACTTTTATTAATTCTGTGATCACTTGCTTTGGAATGAACTATCAATTCTATGACATTGTGGTCTGAAATTCCCGTGTTATACACTATTATTTCTTTAACATAATTCACCTCATTCACAAATAGTAGATCTAGGACATTTTCCTTTCTTGTTGGAATGTGGTTTATTTGTTGCATATTATGTTCTAATAGCATATCTTGAAGCTTTTCAAATTGCCTCTTATCTTCTGCGCTACTATTACTATCTTTTTTATATGTATACATACAACCACTTTCTTCTATCCGTTCTTTCCAATCCACGAAAGGAAAGTTAAAATCTCCGGATAGGAGTATATTCCAGTCTTTATGGTTTCTACATATATCATCTATTTTTTCTATTATTATGTCAAACTCCTTAGTGTTTGGGGGTCTGTAAACTACAATATTCATTAGTTTTTCAAATTCAAATTCTACCGCAATCAATTCACATTCTGTGTTGCTGTATTTTTCACATACTTTTCCTTGATTTATGTCTCTTCCATATATTGCGGTTCCCCCTTGATTCCTATTTTTTCTGTCTGATCTATAAGTTTGGAAACCCTTTATCTGGTCATCACTGCCAGTCTCTTGGGAATACCATGTTTCACTTATATTTAATATATCTATTTTTTCAATTTGGGTTAGTTCTTCTAAGAACTCTATTTTCCTTTTAGAGTTACTCGTGACTAAACCCTGTGCATTCATTACTATTATGGTTTGTGTTTCATCCCCATTATTTAATATTGGTAATAATATGGATTCTCCCATGCTTCCTTCCTGTTCTGATATGATGTTCTTTTCTTCATTTCCCGGAATTCTGCCATTAAAAAATCCAACTTTTCTATTATATTTGCTCTTTCGCCTTCATATTTATTTGTGTGTGTATACCTGCAACTGTCCCCATATCTGCACCAACCCCTGGCATTATAGATGCATTCTTTGTAGTTGGGCTCTAAATGTGCAGGTTTGGGTTGAAAGGCCTCATATCTTGGGGCTCTTGGTTCAAAGCGCGGTATATACACGGCCTGCTTTTTTGTTTCTTTTTTTGTTTCTTTTTTGCTTTCATTTTTCTTTTCAGTTTGCTGAGTTTTCTTACTTTCATTCATGGTTGCAGGATGCATATATCGACATTTTTTGTTGTAAATGCATCCTTTTCCTTCTTTTAGGTTTTTGCATATTTTTGGATGGAGATCTCTGCATTCGTCTCCATATCCGTCTAAATACGCTCATTTACCATATATTTCATAATTATGGCATATCTTTGGATGCTTGTAGTAGCATCTTTCGCCAAATCTGCAATTCCCTCTTTTCAGCATATTGCAGACTATATCCTTCTTTTCTATTTTTTCTTGTTCTTGCTCTTCCCTAAAATTATGTAGGTCCGGGTAGAGTCTCTTGGGTCTATTATTTGTTTCCATCTGGTAATTTATTTCTTCATAAGTATGTTGTTGGATGGCATCATAGGTTATATCAATGATTTCTTCTGCATCCTTACACATATCCTGTTCATTGTTCTCTTCTTCTTCTTTTTCTTCTTCTTCTTCTTCTATTTCTTCTTCTTCCTCTTCTTTATGTTCAACTATTTGCAGATTTAGTCTCGACTTAATTATATTTTCTATCCAGACTAAGCATGTTGAGCAGAATACCTTTGTGTCTTTATTTTTTATTTTTTGCTGTATTTCAGCACATGTGGGATGTGTTGGGACATGACAGGCATCACATTTTCTAATCAATTGTTGAGGATTATTAATGGAATACCATATCTTACATGTATTACACCATTTTGGCATTCTTTTTCCCATTGCATC
>NC_090737.1:6242340-6244840 GCF_036898095.1 Palaemon carinicauda
CTCTCTCTCTCTCTCTCTCTCTCTCTCTCTCTCTCTCTCTCTCTTTTCCCAGTATCAACACACATCCCCCCCCTCTCTCTCTCTCTCCCCAATATTAGCACACATCCCCCCCTCCTCTCTCTCTCTCTCTCTCTCTCTCTCTCTCTCTCTCTCTCTCTCTCTCTCTCTCTCTCTGTTTCCTTAAGTTCTTAAGGATTACACCACTGTAGGTCTAATTATACCCGGCCGGGTTGGATTGTCAAGTGTTGTAATTTGTTTTCTTCTATTATGAAAAGCGCATGTACAGTACAATCTTACAATTTATAACACATACATCATCGTTTAGGTTTACCTGCTGAGTCATCAGCAGCCGTTGATAGGGGGCCTTGGGCTTAGGTGCTGATTATTATATGTGTATATGGTCAGTCTCTATGACATTTCCCTGTCTCTTTCGACCTATAAACCTTTGAATTAGTTTGTAATATACACATTATTATTATTATTATTATTATTATTACTACTAGCCAAGCTACAACCCTAGTTGGAAAAGCAAGATGCTATAAGCCCAAGGGCTCCAACAGGGAAAAATAGCCCAGTGAGGAAAGGAAATAAGGAAATAAATAAATGATGAGAATAAATTAACAATAAATCATTCTAAAAACAGTAACAGCGTCAAAAACAGATATGTCATATATAAACTATAAAAAGACTCATGTCAGTACTGAAGTTTAATAGGAAAAGTAATTATGCAATCATGCACCTGTCAACACTGAGATTACCAAACAATTCTTCTTCTCTCAAGAGGAAAACTACTGCACTGTAATTGTTCAGTGGCCACTTTCCTCCTGGTAAGGGTATAAGAGACCCTTGAGCTAATGCAAGTAACTCTTCTAGGAGGACATTCCAAAATCAAACCAGTGTTCTCTAGTCTTGGGTATTGCCATAGCCTCGGTACCTTGGCCTTCCACTGTCTTTGGTTAGAGATCTCTTGCTTGATGGTACACTCGGGCACACTATTCTATCATATTTCTCTTCCTCTTGTTTTGTTAAAGTTTTTATAGTTTATATAGGAGATATTTATTTTACTGTTGTTACTGTTCTTAAAATATTCAATTTTTCCTTGTTTCCTCTCCTCAGCAGGCCATTTTCCCTGTTGTAGCCCCTGGGCGTATAGCATCCTGCCTTTCCAACTATTGCTGTGGCTTAGCAAGTAATAATAATAATAATAATAATAATAGAAATAGAAATAGAAATAGAAATAGAAATAGAAATAGAAATTAAAAAATGAAAATAATAATAATAATAATAATAATAATAATAATAATAATAATAATAATGATAATAATGATAATAATAATAATAATAACTAAAGCATTTTGTCTTCTTGTAGTCTATGTTATGAACGAGATCTAAAAGATGGAGTACAGCCTAAAATGTCGACGTCGAAAGCATTCAGAGTTGAATTCGCGCTCATTTCCAGACAGCGTCGTTGGGAGCCATAACTCACAGCGAGACAGTATTGCATATGCAAAGGCTCCTCGCAATTGGTCCCCTGGGACACGGACTGACGTATTATTGGTGTTCGTGCGAAGGAAAAGAGACGAGTATTTTCTAACGGTCTCTTAAGAATAAACGTTCAACGCTGTGCTTAAGAAGATGCATCGTTAGTTTTATGGCGTGGTGGGACATGCGACGCAGGGTTGCCATGTTGGCCTTTTTTCAGGCTAAAAACCTGAAATTTGGCCTTTTGGAAATTGGTTGGCCTTTTGTCATATCATGGCCCTTAAATATTATATTTTTTGGCCTTTTTCTGATAATGGGTTGGCCTTTTTTTAAAGCTGCAGTTAATTAGAAGTTGGCCTTTTTTTTCCTTTAGGAAAACTGGCAATACTGTATATAAAAAACCTGAAATTTGGCCTCTGAAATTAGTTGACGTTTAGCAATATCATGAAAAAGGTGGTTCTTAAATACTATATTTATGGCCTTTTTCTGATATTGGGTTAGCCTTTTAAAGCTGCAGTTGATTAGAAGTTAGCCTTTTTTTCATTTAGAAAACTTGGCAACACTGATTTTTATATAGTACTTCTTTTGTTTCGTCTGCACCGAGTGTTTAAGTAGTCACAGGTTTAAAAGAAAATCATTAGATTTTATAGACTCTCTCTCTCTCTCTCTCTCTCTCTCTCTCTCTCTCTCTCTCTCTCTCTCTCTCTCTCTCTCTCTCTCAACATAGGTGTATCTTAGAACAACAACTTATTCTATCTTATTCTAAACTAAGTAAAAGAAAACTCAGTCTCTGCTCATCGTAGTAAACAAATCAAAAGACATTGCCATCCTCTCTCCTAAAATGTTATTATTCATAAAAGATGACGCGAAACGTTAAAAAAAGGGAATACGGATAATACAAAAAGGCATTCTCGAAAACTTCTGAAATGTTAATTTTCATAAAAGACGACGCGGAACGTTATTTAAAAAAAAAAAAAGAAAAAAAAAACCTATTTCAGGACCGCCCCAAATGAAGATC
>NC_090737.1:6252340-6254075 GCF_036898095.1 Palaemon carinicauda
CACATATATATGTATGTATGTATATATATATATATATATATATATATATATATATGTACTGTCTAAATATATCAATTTATGGACTTTAATGACACCCTCCAGTAAACAGGACTTCCAGTACATCCGTCTGTCTTTTGAATGACTTGATGAAAATAAAGAGAAAGTAGTAATCGGGAACTATCAGGAAGAGTAAGAAGTTGTTCGACACTGTAGTAAATATTTGGAGAGAGTTTAATATATTGTTGGATCACTGAAGAAAAAAACTCCCAAGCGTCAGTGAATTTCTTGAGGCTCTCGGAACATCATCTCTCTCTCTCTCTCTCTCTCTCTCTCTCTCTCTCTCTCTCTCTCTCTCTCTCTCTCTCTCTCTCTCTCTCTCTCATTACTTTTGCAACCACGAAAAATATTTTGATACCTATATAAAAAGGAAAGGAAAAAAATGAATTGGAAAATAAAATCCGTTACCATTCCTTTTACGAATGGATGAAGAAAGATAAGACGAGATAGACAGATAAAAAAAAAGACAGACAGACAGAATAAAAAGGATTTTCGGATACGAGTGACAGTTGAATTGATGAATAATCGAAATAGAAAAAGAAGTTCAATCCGATAACTTTTTCTAAATCTGACAGGCAAAGGAGGACCTCTGGTAAATCTTTTATTTCATATGTTGCGGTTTCCTGCTCTTGGAAACTTTTCTTCAGACTCTTGGCTATTTTTTAACGACACATTTTAATTAAGGAATGTAAAGGGAACAGAGAAATATATTGTTTCCCCGATGCTTTCATTTTAATTAAAGAGGAATTTCTTAAAAGAATGATGAGTTTTAAGAATAATTTCTTAATAATTTCTTAAAAGAATGATGAGTTTTTTGAACGATTTCTTAAAAGGATGAGGAGTTTTAAGAATAATTTCTTAATAATTTCTTAAAAGAATGATGAGTTTTATGAATAAATTCTTAAAAGGATGATGAGTTTTAAGAATAATTTCTTAAAAGATTGATGAGTTTTAAGAATAATTTCTTAAAACAATGATGAGTTTTAAGAATAATTTCTTAAAAGATTGATGAGTTTTAAGAATAATTTCTTAAAAGAATGATGAGTTTTAAGAATAATTTCTTAAAAGAATGATGAGTTTAAAGAATAATTTCTTAAAAGAATGATGAGTTTTAAGAATAATTTCTTAAAAGAATGATGGGTTTTAGGAAAACTCATATAATAGGTTTTGCAATTTGGTCTTTTATGTTGCAATTCAATTTGAATTGAAATAATCACCTGACACATTAATGTCAAATATATCTCGAAATAAAAAGTTGAAACTTTATTCAAAAAAAGTGATTTTGCTCGGATATATGAGCAGTCTGCTTTTGTTTCTGACGAAACAATTTGATGCGAAAACTTATGCATAAAATCATTTTATCATTGTGTTTCATTTTGTCAATGCTAACTAGAAATGTATTTAAACATTTCTCTCATTTTGAAGTTGATTTTATATGTAGGTTTGCATTAAAATAATAATAATAATAATAATAATGATAATAATAGTAATAATAACAAGAGGAATCAGAGATGTATGACCTCCGCCAAAGGTTAAATTATTCGTCCATGACCTAAGATCTTTCATCAGAATCTGTCAATTGGTTTTGACGATATTTTTATAATGGTGAAAAAGCCAATTCGGATCCGGATCTGGATCATCTCCAACATTTGATGGGACCGTCCATGACCTAAGAATC
>NC_090737.1:6267075-6279575 GCF_036898095.1 Palaemon carinicauda
GGGTCGGCCACCCGCGTCGACTTTTTTATAGTCTATTTCTATGCCTTGCATATTCTTCACCCAGTCCCAGCCCCAACTCATATCCCACCTCACCACAACCATCCATCCGATCAGCTGATGCTCAAAAGCATCGAACAAAAATATGCCAAAACTTCTATAAATCAAAGAATCTTTGGAAACCAAACACTAGTCAAGTCTGGAAACTTTTAAAGCAAAAAATGGCGTTGCTTGCCTGGGGTGATTGGGCGAAAAAAAAAACTATTTAAGAAGGCCAAGGAACTTTGGTTGAAGATATGGTAAAAAAAAAAAAAAAAAAAAAAAAAAAAAAAAAAAAAAAACCCTTCTTATCAAGATCTTCATTTAGAGCGGTCCAGAAATAGGTTTTTTTTTTTTTTTTTTTTTTTTTTTTTTTTTTTTTTTTTTTTTTTAAGCGTTTTCCTTTATGACAATTAACATTTTAGAAGTTTTCGACGATGCTATTTTGTATTATTATTATTCCTTTTTTTTACGTTTCGCGTCGTCTTTTATGAATAATAACATTTTAGGAGAGACGTTGGCTATGTCTTTTTGTTTTGTTTACTGCGATGAGCACAGACTGAGTTTTCTTTTAGTTAGTTTAGAAGAAGATCGAATAAGTTGTTGTTCTATCATACACTTATGTTGAGAGAGAGAGAGAGAGAGAGAGAGAGAGAGAGAGAGAGAGAGAGAGAGAGAGAGAGAGAGAGAGAGAGAGAGTCTAAGTAATCTAATGATTTTATTTTACACCTGTGACTACCTAAACAATCGATGCAGACGAAACAGAAAAAGTACTATATTCAGTATTGCCAGTTTTCCGAAATGAAAAAAGGCCAACTTCTAATCAAACTGCAGCTTTAAAAGGCCAACCCATAATCAGAAAAAGACCAAAAAATATATTTAAGAATCACCTTTTACATGATATGACAAAAGGCCGACCAATTTCAAAGAGGCCAAATTTCAGGTTTTTTTATATTCAGTATTGCCAGTTTTCCGAAATGAAAAAAGGCCAACTTCTAATCAAACTGCAGCTTTAAAAGGCCAACCCATAATCAGAAAAAGACCAAAAAATATATTTAAGAATCACCTTTTACATGATATGACAAAAGGCCGACCAATTTCAAAGAGGCCAAATTTCAGGTTTTTTTATATTCAGTATTGCCAGTTTTCCGAAATGAAAAAAGGCCAACTTCTAATCAAACTGCAGCTTTAAAAGGCCAACCCATAATCAGAAAAAGACCAAAAAATATATTTAAGAATCACCTTTTACATGATATGACAAAAGGCCAACCAATTTCAAAGAGGCCAAACTTCAGGTTTTTTTTATATTCAGTATTGCCAGTTTTCCTAAATGAAAAAAGGCCAACTTCTAATCAACTGCAGCTTTAAAAGGCCAACCCATAATCAGAAAAAGGCCAAAAAATATAATATTTAAGAATCACCTTTTACATGATATGACAAAAGGCCAACCAATTTCAAAGAGGCCAAATTTCAGGTTTTTTTATATTCAGTATTGCCAGTTTTCCGAAATGAAAAAAGGCCAACTTCTAATCAAACTGCAGCTTTAAAAGGCCAACCCATAATCAGAAAAAGGCCAAAAAATATAATATTTAAGAATCACCTTTTACATGATATGACAAAAGGCCAACCAATTTCAAAGAGGCCAAATTTCAGGTTTTTTTTATATTCAGTATTGCCAGTTTTCCTAAATGAAAAAAAGGCCAACTTCTAATCGAACTGCAGCTTTAAAAGGCCAACCCATAATCAGAAAAAGACCAAAAAATATAATATTTAAGAATCACCTTTTTCATGATATGACAAAAGGCCGACCAATTTCAAAGAGGCCAAATTTCAGGTTTTTTTATATTCAGTATTGCCAGTTTTCCGAAATGAAAAAAGGCCAACTTCTAATCAAACTGCAGCTTTAAAAGGCCAACCCATAATCAGAAAAAGACCAAAAAATATATTTAAGAATCACCTTTTACATGATATGACAAAAGGCCAACCAATTTCAAAGAGGCCAAATTTCAGGTTTTTTTTATATTCAGTATTGCCAGTTTTCCTAAATGAAAAAAAGGCCAACTTCTAATCGAACTGCAGCTTTAAAAGGCCAACCCATAATCAGAAAAAGACCAAAAAATATAATATTTAAGAATCACCTTTTTCATGATATGACAAAAGGCCGACCAATTTCAAAGAGGCCAAATTTCAGGTTTTTTTATATTCAGTATTGCCAGTTTTCCGAAATGAAAAAAAGGCCAACTTCTAATCAAACTGCAGCTTTAAAAGGCCAACCCATAATCAGAAAAAGGCCAAAAAATATAATATTTAAGGGCCGCCTTCTTCATGATATTACTAAAGGCCAACCAATTTCAAAGAGGCCAAACTTCAGGTTTTTTTTATATTCAGTATTGCCAGTTTTCCTAAATGAAAAAAAGGCCAACTTCTAATCGAACTGCAGCTTTAAAAGGCCAACCCATAATCAGAAAAAGACCAAAAAATATAATATTTAAGAATCACCTTTTTCATGATATGACAAAAGGCCGACCAATTTCAAAGAGGCCAAATTTCAGGTTTTTTTATATTCAGTATTGCCAGTTTTCCGAAATGAAAAAAAGGCCAACTTCTAATCAAACTGCAGCTTTAAAAGGCCAACCCATAATCAGAAAAAGGCCAAAAAATATAATATTTAAGGGCCGCCTTCTTCATGATATTACTAAAGGCCAACCAATTTCAAAGAGGCCAAACTTCAGGTTTTTTTTATATTCAGTATTGCCAGTTTTCCTAAATGAAAAAAGGCCAACTTCTAATCAAACTGCAGCTTTAAAAGGCCAACCCATAATCAGAAAAAGGCCAAAAAATATAATATTTAAGGGCCGCCTTCTTCATGATATTACTAAAGGCCAACCAATTTCAAAGAGGCCAAACTTCAGGTTTTTTTTATATTCAGTATTGCCAGTTTTCCGAAATGAAAAAAAGGCCAACTTCTAATCAAACTGCAGCTTTAAAAGGCCAACCCATAATCAGAAAAAGGCCAAAAAATATAATATTTAAGGGCCGCCTTCTTCATGATATTACTAAAGGCCAACCAATTTCAAAGAGGCCAAACTTCAGGTTTTTTTTATATTCAGTATTGCCAGTTTTCCTAAATGAAAAAAGGCCAACTTCTAATCAAACTGCAGCTTTAAAAGGCCAACCCATAATCAGAAAAAGGCCAAAAAATATAATATTTAAGGGCCGCCTTCTTCATGATATTACTAAAGGCCAACCAATTTCAAAGAGGCCAAACTTCAGGTTTTTTTTTATATTCAGTATTGCCAGTTTTCCGAAATGAAAAAAAGGCCAACTTCTAATCAAACTGCAGCTTTAAAAGGCCAACCCATAATCAGAAAAAGACCAAAAAATATAATATTTAAGAATCACCTTTTTCATGATATGACAAAAGGCCGACCAATTTCAAAGAGGCCAAATTTCAGGTTTTTTTATATTCAGTATTGCCAGTTTTCCGAAATGAAAAAAAGGCCAACTTCTAATCAAACTGCAGCTTTAAAAGGCCAACCCATAATCAGAAAAAGGCCAAAAAATATAATATTTAAGGGCCGCCTTCTTCATGATATTACTAAAGGCCAACCAATTTCAAAGAGGCCAAACTTCAGGTTTTTTTTATATTCAGTATTGCCAGTTTTCCGAAATGAAAAAAAGGCCAACTTCTAATCAAACTGCAGCTTTAAAAGGCCAACCCATAATCAGAAAAAGGCCAAAAAATATAATATTTAAGGGCCGCCTTCTTCATGATATTACTAAAGGCCAACCAATTTCAAAGAGGCCAAACTTCAGGTTTTTTTTATATTCAGTATTGCCAGTTTTCCGAAATGAAAAAAAGGCCAACTTCTAATCAACTGCAGCTTTAAAAGGCCAACCCATAATCAGAAAAAGGCCAAAAAATATAATATTTAAGAATCACCTTTTACATGATATGACAAAAGGCCAACCAATTTCAAAGAGGCCAAATTTCAGGTTTTTTTATATTCAGTATTGCCAGTTTTCCGAAATGAAAAAAGGCCAACTTCTAATCAAACTGCAGCTTTAAAAGGCCAACCCATAATCAGAAAAAGGCCAAAAAATATAATATTTAAGAATCACCTTTTACATGATATGACAAAAGGCCAACCAATTTCAAAGAGGCCAAATTTCAGGTTTTTTTTATATTCAGTATTGCCAGTTTTCCTAAATGAAAAAAAGGCCAACTTCTAATCAAACTGCAGCTTTAAAAGGCCAACCCATAATCAGAAAAAGACCAAAAAATATAATATTTAAGAATCACCTTTTTCATGATATGACAAAAGGCCGACCAATTTCAAAGAGGCCAAATTTCAGGTTTTTTTATATTCAGTATTGCCAGTTTTCCGAAATGAAAAAAGGCCAACTTCTAATCAAACTGCAGCTTTAAAAGGCCAACCCATAATCAGAAAAAGACCAAAAAATATATTTAAGAATCACCTTTTACATGATATGACAAAAGGCCAACCAATTTCAAAGAGGCCAAACTTCAGGTTTTTTTTATATTCAGTATTGCCAGTTTTCCTAAATGAAAAAAGGCCAACTTCTAATCAACTGCAGCTTTAAAAGGCCAACCCATAATCAGAAAAAGGCCAAAAAATATAATATTTAAGGGCCGCCTTCTTCATGATATTACTAAAGGCCAACCAATTTCAAAGAGGCCAAATTTCAGGTTTTTTTATATTCAGTATTGCCAGTTTTCCGAAATGAAAAAAGGCCAACTTCTAATCAAACTGCAGCTTTAAAAGGCCAACCCATAATCAGAAAAAGACCAAAAAATATATTTAAGAATCACCTTTTACATGATATGACAAAAGGCCAACCAATTTCAAAGAGGCCAAACTTCAGGTTTTTTTTATATTCAGTATTGCCAGTTTTCCGAAATGAAAAAAAGGCCAACTTCTGATCAACTGCAGCTTTAAAAGGCCAACCCATAATCAGAAAAAGGCCAAAAAATATAATATTTAAGGGCCGCCTTCTTCATGATATTACTAAAGGCCAACCAATTTCAAAGAGGCCAAATTTCAGGTTTTTTTATATTCAGTATTGCCAGTTTTCCGAAATGAAAAAAGGCCAACTTCTAATCAAACTGCAGCTTTAAAAGGCCAACCCATAATCAGAAAAAGACCAAAAAATATATTTAAGAATCACCTTTTACATGATATGACAAAAGGCCAACCAATTTCAAAGAGGCCAAACTTCAGGTTTTTTTTATATTCAGTATTGCCAGTTTTCCTAAATGAAAAAAGGCCAACTTCTAATCAACTGCAGCTTTAAAAGGCCAACCCATAATCAGAAAAAGACCAAAAAATATAATATTTAAGAATCACCTTTTTCATGATATGACAAAAGGCCGACCAATTTCAAAGAGGCCAAATTTCAGGTTTTTTTATATTCAGTATTGCCAGTTTTCCGAAATGAAAAAAGGCCAACTTCTAATCAAACTGCAGCTTTAAAAGGCCAACCCATAATCAGAAAAAGACCAAAAAATATATTTAAGAATCACCTTTTACATGATATGACAAAAGGCCAACCAATTTCAAAGAGGCCAAACTTCAGGTTTTTTTTATATTCAGTATTGCCAGTTTTCCTAAATGAAAAAAGGCCAACTTCTAATCAACTGCAGCTTTAAAAGGCCAACCCATAATCAGAAAAAGGCCAAAAAATATAATATTTAAGAATCACCTTTTACATGATATGACAAAAGGCCAACCAATTTCAAAGAGGCCAAATTTCAGGTTTTTTTATATTCAGTATTGCCAGTTTTCCGAAATGAAAAAAGGCCAACTTCTAATCAAACTGCAGCTTTAAAAGGCCAACCCATAATCAGAAAAAGGCCAAAAAATATAATATTTAAGAATCACCTTTTACATGATATGACAAAAGGCCAACCAATTTCAAAGAGGCCAAATTTCAGGTTTTTTTTATATTCAGTATTGCCAGTTTTCCTAAATGAAAAAAAGGCCAACTTCTAATCAAACTGCAGCTTTAAAAGGCCAACCCATAATCAGAAAAAGACCAAAAAATATAATATTTAAGAATCACCTTTTTCATGATATGACAAAAGGCCGACCAATTTCAAAGAGGCCAAATTTCAGGTTTTTTTATATTCAGTATTGCCAGTTTTCCGAAATGAAAAAAGGCCAACTTCTAATCAAACTGCAGCTTTAAAAGGCCAACCCATAATCAGAAAAAGACCAAAAAATATATTTAAGAATCACCTTTTACATGATATGACAAAAGGCCAACCAATTTCAAAGAGGCCAAACTTCAGGTTTTTTTTATATTCAGTATTGCCAGTTTTCCGAAATGAAAAAAAGGCCAACTTCTAATCAAACTGCAGCTTTAAAAGGCCAACCCATAATCAGAAAAAGGCCAAAAAATATAATATTTAAGAATCACCTTTTACATGATATGACAAAAGGCCAACCAATTTCAAAGAGGCCAAATTTCAGGTTTTTTTATATTCAGTATTGCCAGTTTTCCGAAATGAAAAAAGGCCAACTTCTAATCAAACTGCAGCTTTAAAAGGCCAACCCATAATCAGAAAAAGACCAAAAAATATATTTAAGAATCACCTTTTACATGATATGACAAAAGGCCAACCAATTTCAAAGAGGCCAAACTTCAGGTTTTTTTTATATTCAGTATTGCCAGTTTTCCTAAATGAAAAAAGGCCAACTTCTAATCAACTGCAGCTTTAAAAGGCCAACCCATAATCAGAAAAAGGCCAAAAAATATAATATTTAAGGGCCGCCTTCTTCATGATATTACTAAAGGCCAACCAATTTCAAAGAGGCCAAATTTCAGGTTTTTTTATATTCAGTATTGCCAGTTTTCCGAAATGAAAAAAGGCCAACTTCTAATCAAACTGCAGCTTTAAAAGGCCAACCCATAATCAGAAAAAGGCCAAAAAATATAATATTTAAGAATCACCTTTTACATGATATGACAAAAGGCCAACCAATTTCAAAGAGGCCAAATTTCAGGTTTTTTTTATATTCAGTATTGCCAGTTTTCCTAAATGAAAAAAAGGCCAACTTCTAATCAAACTGCAGCTTTAAAAGGCCAACCCATAATCAGAAAAAGACCAAAAAATATAATATTTAAGAATCACCTTTTTCATGATATGACAAAAGGCCGACCAATTTCAAAGAGGCCAAATTTCAGGTTTTTTTATATTCAGTATTGCCAGTTTTCCGAAATGAAAAAAGGCCAACTTCTAATCAAACTGCAGCTTTAAAAGGCCAACCCATAATCAGAAAAAGACCAAAAAATATATTTAAGAATCACCTTTTACATGATATGACAAAAGGCCAACCAATTTCAAAGAGGCCAAACTTCAGGTTTTTTTTATATTCAGTATTGCCAGTTTTCCGAAATGAAAAAAAGGCCAACTTCTGATCAACTGCAGCTTTAAAAGGCCAACCCATAATCAGAAAAAGGCCAAAAAATATAATATTTAAGGGCCGCCTTCTTCATGATATTACTAAAGGCCAACCAATTTCAAAGAGGCCAAATTTCAGGTTTTTTTATATTCAGTATTGCCAGTTTTCCGAAATGAAAAAAGGCCAACTTCTAATCAAACTGCAGCTTTAAAAGGCCAACCCATAATCAGAAAAAGACCAAAAAATATATTTAAGAATCACCTTTTACATGATATGACAAAAGGCCAACCAATTTCAAAGAGGCCAAACTTCAGGTTTTTTTTATATTCAGTATTGCCAGTTTTCCTAAATGAAAAAAGGCCAACTTCTAATCAACTGCAGCTTTAAAAGGCCAACCCATAATCAGAAAAAGGCCAAAAAATATAATATTTAAGAATCACCTTTTACATGATATGACAAAAGGCCAACCAATTTCAAAGAGGCCAAATTTCAGGTTTTTTTATATTCAGTATTGCCAGTTTTCCGAAATGAAAAAAGGCCAACTTCTAATCAAACTGCAGCTTTAAAAGGCCAACCCATAATCAGAAAAAGGCCAAAAAATATAATATTTAAGAATCACCTTTTACATGATATGACAAAAGGCCAACCAATTTCAAAGAGGCCAAATTTCAGGTTTTTTTTATATTCAGTATTGCCAGTTTTCCTAAATGAAAAAAAGGCCAACTTCTAATCAAACTGCAGCTTTAAAAGGCCAACCCATAATCAGAAAAAGACCAAAAAATATAATATTTAAGAATCACCTTTTTCATGATATGACAAAAGGCCGACCAATTTCAAAGAGGCCAAATTTCAGGTTTTTTTATATTCAGTATTGCCAGTTTTCCGAAATGAAAAAAGGCCAACTTCTAATCAAACTGCAGCTTTAAAAGGCCAACCCATAATCAGAAAAAGACCAAAAAATATATTTAAGAATCACCTTTTACATGATATGACAAAAGGCCAACCAATTTCAAAGAGGCCAAACTTCAGGTTTTTTTTATATTCAGTATTGCCAGTTTTCCTAAATGAAAAAAGGCCAACTTCTAATCAACTGCAGCTTTAAAAGGCCAACCCATAATCAGAAAAAGGCCAAAAAATATAATATTTAAGAATCACCTTTTACATGATATGACAAAAGGCCAACCAATTTCAAAGAGGCCAAATTTCAGGTTTTTTTATATTCAGTATTGCCAGTTTTCCGAAATGAAAAAAGGCCAACTTCTAATCAAACTGCAGCTTTAAAAGGCCAACCCATAATCAGAAAAAGACCAAAAAATATATTTAAGAATCACCTTTTACATGATATGACAAAAGGCCAACCAATTTCAAAGAGGCCAAACTTCAGGTTTTTTTTATATTCAGTATTGCCAGTTTTCCTAAATGAAAAAAGGCCAACTTCTAATCAACTGCAGCTTTAAAAGGCCAACCCATAATCAGAAAAAGGCCAAAAAATATAATATTTAAGAATCACCTTTTACATGATATGACAAAAGGCCAACCAATTTCAAAGAGGCCAAACTTCAGGTTTTTTTTATATTCAGTATTGCCAGTTTTCCGAAATGAAAAAAAGGCCAACTTCTAATCAAACTGCAGCTTTAAAAGGCCAACCCATAATCAGAAAAAGGCCAAAAAATATAATATTTAAGAATCACCTTTTTCATGATATGACAAAAGGCCGACCAATTTCAAAAAGGCCAAATTTCAGGTTTTTAGGCTGAAAAAAGGCCAACATGGCAACCCTGCGTCGCATGTCCCACCACGCCATAAAACTAACGATGCATCTTCTTAAGCACAGCGTTGAACGTTTATTCTTAAGAGACCGTTAGAAAATACTCGTCTCTTTTCCTTCGCACGAACACCAATAATACGTCAGTCCGTGTCCCAGGGGACCAATTGCGAGGAGCCTTTGCATATGCAATACTGTCTAGCTGTGAGTTATGGCTCCCAACGACGCTGTCGGGAAATGAGCGCGAATTCAACTCTGAATGCTTTCGACGTCGACGTTTTAGGCTGTACTCCATGTTTTAGATCTCGTTCATAACATAGACTACAAGAAGACAAAATGCTTTAGTTATTATTATTATTATTATTATTATTATTATTATCATTATTATTATTATTATTATTATTTTCATTTTTTAATTTCTATTTCTATTTCTATTTCTATTATTATTATTATTATTATTATTATTATTATTATTATTATTATTATTATTATTATTACTTGCTAAGCCACAGCAATAGTTGGAAAGGCAGGATGCTATACGCCCAGGGGCTACAACAGGGAAAATGGCCTGGTGAGGAGAGGAAACAAGGAAAAATTGAATATTTTAAGAACAGTAACAACAGTAAAATAAATATCTCCTATATAAACTATAAAAACTTTAACAAAACAAGAGGAAGAGAAATATGATAGAATAGTGTGCCCGAGTGTACCATCAAGCAAGAGATCTCTAACCAAAGACAGTGGAAGGCCAAGATACCGTGGCTATGGCAATACCCAAGACTAGAGAACAATGGTTTGATTTTGGAATGTCCTCCTAGAAGAGTTACCTGCATTAGCTAAAGGGTCTCGTATACCCTTACCAGGAGGAAAGTGGCCACTGAACAATTACAGTGCAGTAGTTTTCCTCTTGAGAGAAGAAGAATTGTTTGGTAATCTCAGTGTTGACAGGTGCATGATTGCATGATTACTTTTCCTATTAAACTTCAGTACTGACATGAGTCTTTTTATAGTTTATATATGACATATCTGTTTTTGACGCTGTTACTGTTTTTAGAATGATTTGTTGTTAATTTATTCTCATCATTTATTTATTTCCTTATTTCCTTTCCTCACTGGGCTATTTTTCCCTGTTGGAGCCCTTGGGCTTATAGCATCTTGCTTTTCCAACTAGGGTTGTAGCTTGGCTAGTAATAATAATAATAATAATAATAATAATAATAATAATAATAATAATAATAATAATAATAATGTGTATATTACAAACTAATTCAAAGGTTTATAGGTCGAAAGAGACAGGGAAATGTCATAGAGACTGACCATATACACATATAATAATCAGCACCTAAGCCCAAGGCCCCCTATCAACGGCTGCTGATGACTCAGCAGGTAGACCTAAACGATGATGTGTGTGTTATAAACTGTAAGATTGTACTGTACATGCGCTTTTCATAATAGAAGAAAACAAATTAATACACTTGACAATCCAACCCGGCCGGGTATAATTAGACCTACAGTGGTGTAATCCTTAAGGACTTAAGGAAACAGAGAGAGAGAGAGAGAGAGAGAGAGAGAGAGAGAGAGAGAGAGAGAGAGAGAGAGAGGGGAGGGGGGATGTGTGCTGATATTGGGGAGAGAGAGAGAGAGAGGGGGGGATGTGTGTTGATACTGGGAAAAGAGAGAGAGAGAGAGAGAGAGAGAGAGAGAGAGAGAGAGAGAGAGAGAGAGAGAGAGAGAGAGAGAGAGAGATGAGCTCACGGAAAAGGTAACGTTTGTGAAATAATCAACTATTTTTCCCTCATATTTAATCAGCTTACCTCATCATCCAGTAACTATTAATGTGCTTCCAGCGAGATAAAACTGTTAATCAACTGAAGTGTATCATGGAGCGTCCAATTTTTTTCTTTTTTTCTTTTTCATATCAAATTAGCAACAAAATTACACGTAACATCATTCTTTTCCATCCGAATTATATTAAATTAGTTTATTGAATATTTAAACAGCTTAATGCTACGGACCAAGTGCCGTGGCATCAGTTATGTCTCATGAATGATTAAATAGAAACTAACGAAGTATATATACCAACAACAGCAATGGCAACAATAGCAGCCATTGCCTAGCCCTCCCTGGTCCTAGCTTGGGTGGAGAGGGGGCTTGGGCCCTGATTATATATGATCAACAGCAATGGCAACAATAGCATCCATTGCCTGGAACTCCCTGGTCCTAGCTTTGGGTGGAGAGGGGGGCTTGGGCGCTGATCATATATGATCAACAGCAAAGGCAACAATAGCATCCATTGCCTGGCACTCCATGGTCCTAGCTTTGGATGGAGAGGGGGGGCTTGGGCGCTGATCATATATGGTCATTCTCTAGGGCATTGTCCTGCTCGATAGGGCAATGCCACTGTCCCTTGCCTCTGCCATTCATGAGTGGCCTTTAAAACTTTTAACCTTTAGTCAACAACAACAACAATAACAATGTAGCCGTTTCTTATCCACTCCAGGACAAAGGTTCTGACATGCCCTTCCTACTGTCTGGGGTTTATTATTATTATTATTATTATTATTATTATTATTATTATTATTATTATTATTATTATTACCTGCTAAGCTACATCCCTAGTTGTAAAAGCAGGATGCTATAAGCCCACGGGCTCCAACAGGGAAAAATAGCCCAGTGAGGAAGGGAAATAAGGAAACAAATAAACGATTTAAGAAGTAATGAAAATTAAAATAAAATATTACATCAACATGAACAACATTAAAACAGATTTTTGATAAATAAAGTATAAAAGAACTTATGTCAGCCTGTTCAACATAAAAACATCTGCTGCAAGTTTGAACTTTTGAAGATCTACTGATTCAACTACCCGATTAGGAAGATCATTCCACAACTTGGTCACAGCTGGAATAAAACCCCTAGAGTACTGTGTAGTATTGAGCCTCATGATGGAGAAGGCCTGACTATTAGAATTAACTGCATACCTAGTCTTACGAACAGGATGGAACTGTCCAGTTTTCAACAGCAGACTAGTCAGTGCGGATTGGTGATGGTGGGAGATTTTCGTTTGATAGCTCACAGCAAACTAACCTTAATATGGGTGGCCCTGATTAGTACAGCTTTGCTGATCATGGCAATACGCAAACCCTTTCAATATGAATTTAGTTTTGTTAACTGAGGTAGTGAGCGTTTTGATATTACATTTTCACTTATATATATTCTAATGAAACCGGCCATGTATGCATGAAAAAATGGACTAATAATAATAATAATAA
>NC_090737.1:6282853-6297853 GCF_036898095.1 Palaemon carinicauda
TATCATGAGCTTTTGATTTAATACTTCTCCATTCATCATCTCCTCCTACGCCTATTGACGCAAAGGTCCCCGGTTGGATTTCGCCAGTCGTCTATATCATGAGCTTTTAATTTAATACTTCTCCATTCATCATCTCCTCCTACGCCTATTGACGCAAAGGTCCCCGGTTGGATTTCGCCAGTCGTCTCTATCATGAGCTTTTAATTTAATACTTCTCCATTCATCATCTCCTCCTACGCCTATTGACGCAAAGGTCCTCGGTTGGAATTGGCCAGTCGTCTCTATCATGAGCTTTTAATTTAATACTTCTCCATTCATCATCTCCTCCTACGCCCATTGACGCAAAGGTCCCCGGTTGGATTTCGCCAGTCGTCTATATCATGAGCTTTTAATTTAATACTTCTCCATTCATCATCTCCTCCTACGCCTATTGACGCAAAGGTCCTCGGCTAGATTTCGCCAGTCGTCTCTATCATGAGCTTTTAATTCAATACTTCTCCATTCATCATCTCCTCTTACGCCTATTGATGCATAGGTCCTCGGTTGGATTTCGCCAGTCGTCTCTATCATGAGCTTTTAATTTAATACTTCTCCATTCATCATCTCCTCCTACGCCTATTGACGCAAAGGTCCTCGGTTGGAATTGGCCAGTCGTCTCTATCATGGGCTTTTAATTTAATACTTTTCCATTCATCATCTCCTCCTACGCCTATTGACGCAAAGGTCCTCGGCTAGATTTCGCCAGTCATCTCTATCATGAGCTTTTAATTCAATACTTCTCCATTCATCATCTCCTCTTACGCCTATTGACGCAAAGGTCCTCGGTTGGATTTGGCCAGTCGTCTCTATCATGAGCTTTTAATTTAATACTTCTCCATTCATCGTCTCCTCCTACGCCTATTGACGCAAAGGGCCTCGGCGAGATTTCGCCATTCGTCTGTATCATGAGCTTTTAATTCAATACTTCTCAATTCATCATCTCCTCCTACGCCTATTGACGCAAAGGTCCTCGGTTGGATTTCGCCAGTCGTCTCTATCATGAGCTTTTAATTTAATACTTCTCCATTCATCATCTCCTCCTACGCCTATTGACGCAAAGGTCCTCTGTTGGATTTCGCCAGTCGTCTCTATCTTGAGCTTTTAATTCAATACTTCTCCATTCATCATCTCCCACTTCGCGCTTCATAGTCCTCAGCCATGTAGTTTTGGGTCTTCCAACTCTTCTAGTGCCTTGCAGAGCTCAGCTGAATGTTTGGTGAACTGAACTCTCATGGGGAGTGCGAAGAGCATGCCCAAACCATCAACATCTATAGAATGATAGAATCAATTTTATTAATCATTTTTTTATTACATTATGATAGTTTAATAGTTAGCTACGATTATTCCTAAATGATTTTCAGGCTGGAATTCATCCATTTTGAGATTCTGATATCTGCTTTTGTCACAACCAGAGACGCATATGATATATGAATTAAGAAGAGAATATACAAACGTAAAATTCATATCGATGTTTCAATTCCAGGCTGCTTTTAAATTCCAATTCCTTCAAGTGATAAATAATCTATCTTTTTTCATGTCTAAGGTATGGTAGTTCAACATCCTGTGTTTATTTAATTAACTGTAATACAACTCAATAAATTCATATATGCATATACTGGAATCTGCGTTAATACAAGAATTGTTTTTATACAAATATGCATTGTAGCCTTGTTATTTAGCGGGAAAATTGTAAATGCATATATATATATATATATATATGTGTGTGTGTGTGTGTGTGTGTTTGTGTTATATATATATATATATATATGTGTGTGTATATATATATATATATATACACATATATATGTGTGTATATATATATATATATATATATAATGTATATTATCTATCTGGGTTTAGCATGAAAGTTAGAGGAATACAACATAATTGATATATTAAAACTCCGATGGAATATAAAAATGAAAATAATTTACTGCTCAAATATATACACGTGTATGTATTGCATAAAAAATTCTCAAAAAAAAAAAAAACATACATAAATTTTTATAAACACAAACAACTCACAATATGCATGTTGATGGAGATGTTGGAAATGTTGTAGAACATTGCATAAATGTTCCGTAACTTTAAAATTTGTCAAAAATTCAAAATTTAGATATGCTCATGTTTATATCAATCCTAGTTCATTGTAAACTGAGCAAGAGATCAGTTCTGTTTCATGTAAAACTGTAATCTCTCTCTCTCTCTCTCTGCTCGGACAGTTTAATCTCATGCTCCTACATTTTATACAGTTTCCCATAATTCACGAATATATCACGATGAAGGAAAAATAAAATTCTCTCTCTCTCTCTCTCTCTCTCTCTCTCTCTCTCTCTCTCTCTGCTCGGACAGTTTAATCTCATGCTCCTACATTTTATACAGTTTCCCATAATTCACGAATATATCACGATGAAGGAAAAATAAAATTCTCTCTCTCTCTCTCTCTCTCTCTCTCTCTCTCTCTCTCTCTCTCCCGGACAGTTTAATCTCATGCTCCTACATTTTATTCAGTTTCCCATAATTCACGAATATATCACAATGAAGGAAAAATAAAATTCTCTCTCTCTCTCTCTCTCTCTCTCCTCTCTCTCTCTCTCTCTCTCTCTAACCATATGATTATATATTCATCTATCAGTCTGATTAGATATTTTCCAATAAAAATGAAAATATGTACATGAAATTTATAACAATCAGCCTTTTTTTCATTAAACAGAAGTTGTGACATAAATATTTGTGTCATTATCAATATCATTCGACCATTCACCATTTCATACATAAATGGAAAAAACATTGACTCTTTTTGTTCTGAAAGTTATTACTAAGTATTCATTGAAAATTATAAAAGAATTTTTATGATAGTACACTAATTGAAATAACTGAATCCTTAATTTCTTTTTATTAGGGTAAAAATTTTCATATCGTAATCGTTGTTACTAGTGGAACCCGTGTAAATTACACGAAATGGTAATTTCAATACTAATTATCTTGTTCTTAACCTATACATGTTTGAATAAAGTGTCCCGAGATTAATTTTATAATCTTGGTTATGGAAATTAATAGAACTCAATTTTTTGTCTAATATTTAAAAAAAAGAGTCAGGTGCTAAAGACAAAATTGGGAAAACTATATAAGATGTGCTTTGTTTAAGTAATCAAAGTCTAATGTGAATTTGTAAGAGTATACCATGAAATTACTTCCATTTTCTTTAAAGCCTGAGTTTGTAAGAGTATACCATGACATTATTTTCGTTTTCTTTAAAGCGTGAATTTGTAGGAGTATACCATGAAATTATTTCCGTTTTCTTTAAAGCGTGACACAAAATAAATAACACACGCTATCGTATTAATATAGAGATATGTAAGTGAATTACGTTGTTGTTTGGCCAACCGTCAATATTACCATCGGATTAAAGGCTTGAGTGCTATTGGATATTTCATCAAATAAGGAAAGACATATTTACTAGGGAAATAAAAGTATTTGCTTATAAATAATTAAACTCTACGGTTTCCCAAAAAAGACAAAAATGCTAATATGGTTAATTACATCCTTGGTTCAACAATATATAATATGATGACAGACTACAAATAGACTTAATTATTAATGACTGTGTCTTGACCCTGAAGAATAACATATATATGCATGTATTATTATTATTATTATTTTTATTATTATTATTATTATTATTATTATTATTATTATTATTGTAATTATTATTTTTGTTATCATTATTATTATTATTATCATCATCATCATTATTACTATTATTATTATTATTATTGTTGTTGTTATTGTTGTTGTTGTTGGTATTGTTGTTGTTGTTGGTATTGTTGTTGTTATTATTATTGTTGTTGTTGTTGTTGTTGTTGGTATTATTATTATTATTATTATTATTTTTTAAATATAAAACTTACCCGCTGGTTATATAAAAGAGCTGAAGTCCCTGACGCCAGGGCAGAAATTCAAATCTCGCACTATCGAAGATACGCCAGGTGTACCAACCGCACCCTAGCGGTAGAACAGGTGGAACTACACACCAACTCCAGTTCTTCTCTCTGCCGTCATAGCTGACTGACATATAGAAGTTCGCTCTCGTGTTTTTACTCTCTTGGGAAGTTGTTTGGTGATGTACAACGTTCTTTTTTGAGTTTAAGCTATCGTTGATTAATTTTCCTTGGTTCTTATCTTGAAATCTTTTTGTTTGAGATTTTCTTTATTGCTTTTTCCCTTACTTTTTGCTTGTCGGTCTCTCACGTTAGCTTTAAAAATGGCCGACTCCTCCCCTGCTCAGCGTAGGTGTGTTAGTGAGGGTTGTCGTACACGACTTCCTAAAGGATCTATTGATCCTCATTCTATTTGTGTAAAATGTAGGGGTAAATTTTGTTCATTAGATGATAGGTGTAATGAGTGTCTTTCCTTAACTAATGATGATTTTGTTACTTTCGATCGTTATGTTAGGAGATTAGAGAGAGATAGAGTTAGGCGTAGTTCTTCCCGATCTGTGGATAGAACCTTACCTAATTTACCTGTTCCTAATCCTGTTCCTTCCCCTGTGGTGGTAGATCAGGAACCTACTATGAAGGACATGTTTACTGCTATTTTGTCTCTTGGTGAGAAAGTTGAGTCCTTAGCAGCCGATAGAAATACTATCTTTTCCGAGTTAAAGGTATTGAAAAACCGTGAGCCTATCGGAACTGTGGAAAGTGTTTCAGTGTCTGATGTGGTACCGAAGAATCGTGACTCTCTCGGTGTTGTGACAAGTGTTGATAATGTGTTTAGTGTTGCGGAGGGTGCGTCGGCACGAGTGTCTGATGTGGTACCGAAGAATCGTGACTCTCTCGGTGTTGTGACAAGTGTTGATAATGTGTTTAGTGTTGCGGAGGGTGCGTCGGCACGATCTTGTCGTTCACCTAGCCTAAGACCTCTTTCGAGCTCTCGAACCCATGGGAGAAGTAATGTCGAACGGCTTAAGGGAACGAGAAGCATCATCAATCGTGCAGACGTCCCCTCGAACGTTCATGTTGCCGTAGCTCAGGTCGTTCACCCTCATCGTAGGAAAGGTGAGGTTCATGCGTTATCCCCGTCTTCCGATGAAGGGTCGGGGAGTGAGATCTGGCGTCGAGCGTCTAGACCGCTTAAACGAACCCATGTTGATTCACAGCGTCGGGAATCGCCTGTGCGTCCAGGATGTAGTTCGTGGGGTTCACCGGAACGTTTCCGTTCTCCCAGCGCTTGCACTCCGGCCAAACGTTCAGATCACCGTGTTCGTGTGGATATGATTCCTTCCGATTCGGACCTTGTTACTATTCATGCACCTCCTCTTCCATCGGATTGGCTTTCTTCCCCCGAAATGCGTGGTGACGTTGGTGCGAATCTTCCTTCTAGGAGTTCTGTTGATCCGAAATGGTCTGCGCTTTTGTCTATGAAGGAACAACTCTCGTCGTTGATGGATTCTTATCAACCAGGTGTTGGCGTTGTGTCTGGGCGTTCGATGTCAGACCAGTTATCGCACAAACGTTCGATGGTATCTGGTCTTGACGAGTTATCACTTAGACGGTCTCCCAGTCACAGTGTTCAACGCCAGGTTGATTTTGATGAGTCGCGTCAGAGAGTTTTGGTTGACCAGTTTGCGTATTCTGGTCGCGGGGTAGAACATCGGCGTCGACAAGTGGACGAGACGCGTCAACAATTTGAAGTAGTGGATCGCCCGCGGCAACAACTTTTGGACGCGTCGCGTCAAAACATTGGTTTACAGCGTCGACATCCTGACTACTTTGATCGTTCGCAGCAACAGTCCTCGGACTTTACGCGACCTCGCGGCGATCTTCAACAGTTACCTTCTGATTTCAAGCGTTCTTCTGTTCAACAACAGTCGGATTCCAAGCGGTCTAGGCAGTTGTTGGTTGAGGATGATCGTCTACATGTCCGTGTTTCGCATCAATCTACTTCTACTTCTCCCCATCAAATTGACACAGATGTTGGCCTTGACAGGCAGTCCCATCCAGACGTTGTTCCTTCGGTTCAGGCTGCGGCTGTTGCTGCACTGCCAGAAGACGAACCAGAGGAAAAGTCGGATGAGGATAATCCTATTGAGGAAGTCTCTGAGAATGAGGAGGAGAAGCATTATCAGCATGCTGTGGACCTTCGCAAGTTTATGCTTATTCTGACTGGAATTTTCCCGGATTCTTTTACCCCTGTGGCCCCTCGTTCTCCGCCTTCTGAATTCATCTTAGGTAAAGCTACTAAGGTTCCAGTTTATACCAAGATGGTTCTTTCTCGATCCTCTAAGCGGGCCTTGAAGTTAATGGGTTCTTGGTTGGACTCCAAGAAATCTTTTGGCAAGACGGCCTTTGCCTTTCCTCCCGCTAGGTTAGCCTCTAAATCTAGTGTGTGGTACGAGACTGGTGAAGTGTTGGGCTTGAGTTTTCCTTCTTCTGCACAAGGGGATTTTTCAAGTTTGGTAGATGCTTCTCGTCGTCTTGCCTTAAGGAAGACGAAGATTTGGTGGTCCATTCCAGAGTTCGACCATTTGCTTAAAGGTCTTTTCAGGGCCTTCGAAGTTTTTAATTTTTTGGACTGGGCTTTGGGGGCTTTGAGTAAGAGGGTCTCTGATATGACGGAAACGGACACTAGTGGTTTGGTTCATTTGATGTCCTGCTTGGACAAAGGTGTGAGGGATGGCTCCAACGAACTTGCTGCCTTGTTTACAGCTGGAATTCTCAAGAAAAGGGCCACGATGTGCTCTTTCCTCTCCGCAGGAGTGTCTCCCCATCAGAAAACGGGCTTTCTTTTCGCACCTTTGTCTAATTCCTTATTTCCTCAGGAATTGGTAGGCGAGGTGGCTACTGCTCTCACTCAGAAGGCCACACATGACTTAGTTACTCATTCGACTAGGAAAGTTTTGCCTCCGTCATTCTCCTCTCGTAAACCTAAGGAATCTTCTTCTGGGTTTCGACCTCAGTCCTTTCGTGGGAAGCCCTCTGGAAGAGGCTCTTTTAAACCAGAAGGAAGGAAGCCTAGAGGCAGAGGGGGCAAGTCCGGCCGAGGTAAAGTCTGACTGCTCTCTCCTTCAGACAGCAGTGGGGGCCAGGTTGACTCACTTTTGGGAGGCTTGGGAGAGGAATGGAGCGGACCCCTGGTCCGTCCAGGTGTTAAAGGAAGGCTACAAGATCCCCTTCCTGACCAATCCTCCTTTAGTCACAGATCCAGTGGATCTTTCGCCCAAATACAGAGAGGGTCCCAAGAAGCAAGCCATGCTTCTACAGACGTCTCTTTTATTAGAGAAACAAGCAATAGAGGAAGTGCAGGATGTTACGTCTCCGGGGTTTTACAACCGCCTTTTTCTAGTACCCAAGAGTTCCGGGGGGTGGAGACCGGTTCTGGACGTAAGTGTGCTAAATGGTTACGTCCAGAACTCGACGTTCATTATGGAGACTCAGAAAACAGTTCTGGCAGCTGTGAGGAAGGACGATTGGATGGTCTCTTTAGATCTTCAGGATGCCTATTTCCACCTTCCGATTCATCCCAGCTGCAGACGTTATCTGAGGTTCATGGACGGAAACAAGGTCTTCCAGTTCAGGGCTCTTTGTTTCGGACTCTGCACGGCTCCTCTATTGTTCACCAAGATCATGCTGAACGTGGCAAGCATGCTGCATTCGAGGGGAATCAGGGCCTCTCTGTATCTGGACGATTGGCTGATAAGAGCCTCCTCAGCCGATTGTTGTTTGAAGGACCTCAAGATGACTTTGGATCTCTCCAGAGAACTGGGTCTCCTGGTGAGCTCGGAAAAATCACAACTCATTCCATCCCAGGAGATTCTTTATTTGGGGATGGAGATTCACAGTCGGAGTTTTCGGGCTTTTCCGTCGTCGGTGAGAATCCAAGCAGCCCTCCTAAAAGTCCAAACGTTCCTGAAGAGAGATCTTTGCTCCGTCAGAGATTGGATGAGTCTTCTGGGGACTCTCTCGTCGTTAGAGAAGTTCGTGACCCTGGGGAGGTTGTACTTGCGTCCTCTTCAGTTTCATCTCAACCGCCATTGGAAGAAAGGGGACAGCCTCGACAGGGATTGCATTCCCATCTCGGCTTCCATCAAGTCTCATCTTCAATGGTGGGACAACGAACCCAGACTGAAAGAAGGCTTGTCTTTACTTCAGAGGAACCCAGACCTCGTGTTGTGTTGCGACGCCTCCAATTCGGGGTGGGGAGCCACTCTAGAGAAGCAGGAACTTTCGGGGACTTGGACGGTGGAGCAAACCTCTCTCCACATCAATCAAAAAGAGCTTTTAGCTATTCATCTAGCTCTCATCGGCTTCGAAAAGCAGATCAGGGGCAAGGTGGTCCAAGTCAATTCGGACAGCACGACAGCTCTGGCCTATATTGTGAAACAAGGCGGGACCCACTCTTGGCCTCTGTTCGAGATTGCAAGACTGCTCCTCATCTGGGCGGAGGAAAGGAAGGTGACTCTTTTGACGCGGTTCATCCAGGGGGTCAACAATGTGAGCGCAGACAGACTCAGCAGGAAAGGTCAGGTTCTCTCCACAGAATGGATTCTGCACCCGGACATCTGCAAGAGTCTGTGGCGGTTATGGGGTCGACCTCTCGTGGATCTCTTTGCCACCGCGAAGACCAAACGGCTAGAGTGTTACTGCTCTCCGGTTCCAGACCCCGAAGCTTTACACATAGACGCTTTTCTGATGAACTGGTCACACATGGAGGTTTATGCTTTCCCTCCGTTCAAGATCCTTTACAAAGTGATTCAGAAGTTCATTTCACACGAGGAGACCAGAATGACACTGATAGCTCCGTTCTGGCCGTCAAGGAGCTGGTTTCCAGAGGTACTGGAATGGATGGTGGATGTTCCGAGAAGCCTTCCCATGAGACCCGATCTTCTCAGACAACCTCACTTGGCCCGAAATCATCAAAACCTCCGAGCTCTACGTCTGACTGCCTTCAGACTATCGAAAAACTCGCTAGAGCTAGAGGATTTTCGAAGAAGGCAGCCAAGGCAATTGCAAGGGCAAGAAGGTCTTCAACCATCAAGGTGTATCAGTCCAAGTGGGAGTTGTTCAGGGAATGGTGTAGAACTAACGCGATTTCCTCTTCCAGTACATCGCTTTCCCAAATAGCAGATTTTTTCTTGGACCTTAAAGTTAAGCATAACTTCTCGTCATCGACAATTAAAGGTTACAGGAGTATGTTGGCGACGGTTTTTCGACACAGGAACCTAGACCTTTCTAATAATAAAGATCTACGAGATTTACTTAGGTCTTTTGATACGACCAAGAAGATTCAAACAGCTCCCATCGCCTGGAATTTGGATGTTGTCCTTAAATTTCTCATGAGTGACAGATTTGAGCCTTTACACTCGGCTTCATTTAAGGACTTAACCTTGAAAACCCTTTTTCTAGTTACCCTCGCCACTGCGAAAAGAGTTAGTGAAGTTCACGCTTTAAGCAAGAACATTGGTTTTCGGAATGGGAAAGCCATTTGTTCTTTGCAACTGGGGTTCCTGGCCAAGAACGAAAACCCTTCTCGACCATGGCCCAAATCCTTCGAGATTTCTAACCTTTCTGATTTGGCTGGCGGTGAATTGGAAAGGGTTCTCTGTCCAGTTAGAGCTCTACGGTTTTATGTGGACAGAACTAAGAATCTGAGAGGTAACTCAGACGCTCTGTGGTGTGCAGTCCGGAAACCCTCGATGCCCATGTCTAAGAATGCCTTGTCTTTTTTCGTTAGATTGTTGATTCGAGAAGCTCATGCTCAGTGTGATGAGTCGGATCAGAGGCTCCTCAAAGTCAAGACACATGAAGTCAGAGCGGTAGCGACTTCAGTGGCCTTTAAACAGAACCGTTCTCTGCAAAGTCTGATGGATACAACATTTTGGAGAAGTAAGTCTGTTTTTGCATCCCATTATTTGAAGAATGTTCAGACTCGCTATGAGGACTTTTTTACGTTGGGTCCTTTTATAGCGGCTAATGCGATAGTAGGTGAATGATCTACCACTACGTTCCCTTTTTTCCTAATACCCCTTTTCTATCTCTTGGAACTCGTTTGTTATGGTTGTTTGTGGAGATTGGGCGTCAGTCTTCCGCAATCTTTGATTTGGCTAGGTGGTCAATTTGTTCCTTGAGTGCACCCGGAACAAGGGTATTGGTTGAGGTTCTGTCATGTTATAGGTGTTTGTACCGTTTGACAGCTCCTAGAGATTTTCAGCCCGAGTGGATTACTGGATCTCTTAAGGATAGCGGACGAAATGAGGCAGAGTATCATTGCTGTCAGCTTCCTTATCAGGTGAGAACTGCTTAAGTTTATTGTATGTAACCCTTAAGTGAATTTTCTATATGTAGCTGTCTCTGACCCGCCACCAAGGGGTGTCAATCAGCTCTTTTATATAACCAGCGGGTAAGTTTTGTATTTAAAAATGATATTTTCATAATAAAATAAATTTTTGAATATACTTACCCGCTGGTTATATAAATTTAACACCCACCCTCCTCCCCTCTAGAGACTACCTATGGTATGGCTATGAGGCATGGAAGAACTGGAGTTGGTGTGTAGTTCCACCTGTTCTACCGCTAGGGTGCGGTTGGTACACCTGGCGTATCTTCGATAGCGCGAGATTTGAATTTCTGCCCTGGCGTCAGGGACTTCAGCTCTTTTATATAACCAGCGGGTAAGTATATTCAAAAATTTATTTTATTATGAAAATATCATATTATTATTATTATTATCATTACTTGCTAAGCTACAACCCTAGTTGTAAAAGCAGGATGCTATAAGCCCAGGGGCTCCAACAGGGAAAATAGCCCAGTGAGGAAAGAAAACAAGGAAAAATAAAATATTAGTAGTCCTTATTTTTACGGAGAATATTTTCGTTCTTTTTGTTAACAAATATATATTGTCAATTTTCTCTTAGTCAATATATATTTTTTTTAATTCTTACGCAACCGAATGTAAGGTAGTGAAAATATGAATATTATATCGGCGCTTTAGTATAAATTGGACTCATTATATTCAATTGTAGAAAAGTATATTTGCCACATTGTTTATATGCTTAAAGATAAATGGTAAGCAGCTCTTCTAGGACACCCCAAAATCAAACCACTGTTCTCTAGTCTTGGGTAGTGCCATAACCTCTGTACTATGGTCCTCCACTGTCTTGGGCTAGAGTTCTCTTGCTTGAGGGTACACTCTGGCACACTATTTTATCTTATTACTCTCCCTCTTGTTTTGTTTAAGTTTCTGTAGTTGATATAGGAAATATTTATTTTAATGTTGTTACTGTTCTTGAAATATTCAATTTTTCCTGGTTTCCTTTCCTCACTGGGCTATTTCCCCTGTTGGAGCCCTTGGGCTTATAGCATCCTGCTTTTCCAACTAGGACATTGTCACTGTTATACAAGCATCCTGGATCAGGGCTCGATTCCCGGCCGATCACATGCTATTGCCTTTGAGTGGTTCCACCTTCCGACTCTGATCTCAAGGTCGGTAAGAGAACCCAGACATTAGCGTCATAAAATATATCGCTAATTTAAATATAAAAAAAAACCGTCTAAATGTGCCAAATTTTTCATTACATACTGTATATATATGTATACATATATATATATATATATATATATATATATATATATATATATATATATATATATATATATATATATATATATATATATATATGTATATATATATATGTATGTGTGTATATATTTACACATATATATACATATATATATATATATATATATATATATATATATATATATATATATACACTTGTACTATATATATATGTATATATACATGTATATGTCTGAATATATATATATATATATATATATATATATATATATATTTATTTGTGTATATATATATGTATATATATATATTATATCAAAGTTTATAAATCCATAAATTTATCTACCATTACCTAATTAAATTAATAATTATTTATCAACAACAAATTAGAGATAAACAAGGAGACCCTATTAAAAGTTTTAAACCTAACTATGACAGTCAACAAAATTCATCTTATGGCAAAGCTTACTAATTAGTTCAATAAAAAAAAAATTCACTATTGCCTTTAAAATTTGGATTACTGTATTTTCCTGTATATTGATATTTTATCCTGACAAAACAACAAGATATATAAACAGAATAAATTAGAATTTTATATAATATTATTTTCTATAACTTTCGATACGCCATATGCAAATATCGTTTTTTGCATTCTGGTTTACAAATAGCTATGTATTTTTTAATTAAAATCAATATGTATTGTATATTATACACATAAAAATTGTCGACGAGATGGTGAAAAATTTTAAAAAATGCATAAAATTTGATACCAATCAAATTATTATATTATATAAAGAAAATTGTCGATGAGGCAATGAAAAATAAAAAAAATTAACAAAAAAGTAAGATTTCGTGCGAAAGTAATAAAGAGAAGATGAAGAAGAGTGTACGATCATTGGAGAAAACTTATAGCAAGAAGATATTCAAAAGACGAATAAAAACACGGAGAAAACAAAGAGAAGGGGTCGAGGAAAGAGAAATAAATCGTTAAAGACATTGAATAGAAAAATAAGAATAACAGACTTGAAATGCTGAAAGAGAATCCTATAAAAAGAGAAGATGTATTCAGGGTGAAAAAATAAGAGAAGAGAAGGGTCTATTAGTGTGTATTTGTTGAGGAGACAAAAAAAAAAAATGAAGAAAAGATCGCGTAAGAATGAAGAGAGGTCGGACACAATAATTGCTTGAGAGTCCTTCACTCGGGAAAAACAAAAGAGAGTATCTCATATCAGTTTGGAGTCTTTAGGATTTCGACAGAGTTTTGGATACAGTTTGAACCATAAATTATCATTTTAAAACTTTGTTATTATTTTTTTTAAATAATCCGATACAGTTTGAACCATAAATAATCATTTTAAAACTTTGCTATTATTTTTTTTTTAAATAATCCGATACAGTTTGAACCATAAATTATCAATTTAAAATTTTAATGTTATTTTTTTTTTTCAAGTAATCGGATACAGTTTGAACCATAATTTAAAATTTTAATGTTATTACTTCCTATTAAATAATCGGATACAGTTTGAACCATAAATTGTAATTTTAAAATTTTAATATTATTACTTATTTTTAAATAATCGGATACAGTTTGAACTATAAATTATCATTTTAGAATTTTAATGTTATTTTTTTTAAATAATCGGATACAGATTGAACCATGAATTATCTTTTTAAAATTTTAATTTTATTATTATTTTTTAAATAATCTGATACAGTTTGGACCATAAATTATCATTTTAAAATTTGAATGTTATTATTTTTAGATAATCGTATAAATTTTGAACCATAAATTATCATTTTAAATTGTTAATATTATTTTTTTAATAATCGGATACATTTTGAACCATAAATTGTAATTTTGAAATTTTAATATTATTAATTATTTTTAAATAATCGGATACAGTTTGAACTATAAATTATCATTTTAGAATTTTAATGTTATTTTTTTTAAATAATCGGATACAGATTGAACTATAAATTATAATTTTAAAATGTTAATGTTATTATTTTTTTAAGTAATCGGATACAGATTGAACCATGAATTATCATTTTAAAATTTTAATTATATTATTTTTTTTTAGGTAATCCTATACAGTTTGGACCATAAGTTATCATGTTAAAATTTGAATGTTATTTTTTTTAAGTGATCGGATACAGTTTGAACCATAAATTATCATTTTAAAATTTTAATGGTATTATTTGTAAAAAAAATAATTTCAACAACTATTTCTAGTGTCATTATTATAATACACAATAAAAGTGTCAAAGGGCCAGTAAGCTAGTAATTTTGAATTTTTAATGTATTTTTTATACATTTTTTATATTTTTTATATATTTAATATTTTATATTTTTATATATCATGTTTTTAATATAGAGTTTTAATTTGAAAAAATAAAAAATAAGCAACTAATCGATTAATATATAGACTCCATTTGAGAAACTTAATTTTCTTCTCATCCTAAAAGACTTCTAACACAGTTACAATTGTAAAGATTATTTGCTCTACTTTAAACGAGATACGAAATCTAATCTATTTTGGTAATTTTCAGTTGAAAGTATAGATAATATACGAAATTCTAATTTCGTCTGTTTATATATTATTATTATTATTATTATTATTATTATTATTATTATTATTATGTATATTTATTATTATTATGATTACTATTTGTTAAGCTACAACCCTAGTTGGAAAAGCTCCAACAGGGAAAATAGCTCAGTGAGGAAAGGAAACAAAGAAAAATAGAATATTTTAAGAAGGGCAACAAGATTAAAATAAATATCTCCTATATAAACTATAAAAACTTTAACAAATCAAGAGCAAGAGAAATAAGATAGAATAGTGTGCCCGAGCGTACCCTCAAGCAAGAAAAGTTCTAACCCAAGATAGTGAAAGACCATTGTACAGAGGCCATGGCACTACCCATGACTAGAGAACAGTGGCTTGATTTTGGAGTGTCCTTCTCCTAGAAGAGCTGCTTATCATTCATCTTTAAGCAGATAAACAATGTGGCAAATATACTTTTCTACAGTTGAATATAATGAGTCCAATTTATACTAAAGCGCCGATATAATATATAATATTCATAGTTTCACTACCTTATATTTGGTCGCGTAAGGATAAAAAAAAATTATGTTGACCAAAAAAAAAATATAAAATATGATTTATATATATATATATATATATATATATATATATATATATATATACATATATATATATATATATGTATATATATTGTATATATATATATATATATATATATATATATATATATATATATATGTATGTATATATATATATATATATATATATATATATATATATATATATATATATACATATAATTCACATTTATTCAAAGCCATTATATTACCGCTTTTTT
>NC_090737.1:6306047-6311047 GCF_036898095.1 Palaemon carinicauda
CCCAGTGATGAAAGAAAACAAGGAAAAATAAAAAATATGAGTAACAGCATTTAAATGAATATCTTCTATATACACTATAAAAACTTTAACACAACAAGAGGAAGAGAAACAAGACAGAACAGCGTGCTCGAGTGTACCCTCAAGCAAGAGAACTCTCATCCAAGACTGTGGAAGACCATGGTACAGAGGCTATGGCACTACCGAAGACTTCAGAACAAAGGTTTGATTTTGGAGTGTCCTTCTCCTAGAAGAGCTGCTGACCATAGCTAAAGAATCTCTTCTACCCTTAACATGAAGAAAGTGGCATATCCTTCTCTCTCTCTCTCTCTCTCTCTCTCTCTCTCTCTCTCTCTCTCTCTCTCTCTCGGAAGGTTTTTTTTACATTATAATTCTCTTATCTGAATTTATAAATAGATTATCGTGTATCATGCAAACTAAAAATAGGAAGCTTGAAATAAAACACGAACCTGAAAACAGAGAAAAAGAATCCCAAAGTTTATACAGAGGATATTACATGAACTACTGGATGAGTCTGTGAGATCATATATTGATAAATGTTGATAAATATTGTTAATATTGATAAATTATGCAATACAAGGGAGTGGCGAAGAAGTACTATTATTATCAAATGCTAAGCTACAACCCTAGTTGGAAAAGCAGGATGCTATAAGCCTAGTGGCCCCAACAGGGAAAATAGCCCAGTGAGGAAAGGAAACAAGGAAAAATTAAATATTTTAAGAACAGTGACATTAAAATAAATATTTTCCATATAAACTGTAAAAACTTTAACAGAACAAGGGGAAGCGAAATTAGACAGAATAGTGTGCCCGAGTGTACCCTCAAGCAAGAGAACTCTAACCCAAGACAGTGGAAGACCATGGTACAGAAGCTATGGCACTACCCAAGACTAGAGAACAGTGGTTTGATTTTGGAGTGTCCTTCTCCTAGAAGAGATGCATACCATAGCTAAAGAGTCTCTTAAAATGAATTAGATACAAATGCGAATTTTAAAAGGTGTCCTATCTTATTTCTATTCATGTTTTTTTTTTTTTTGCTTTTTTCTTTTTAAGTTTTTATGGTTTATAAATGAAAGATCTAATTGAATTCTCTTACTGTTCTTAAAATAGTTTATGTTCATTGTTTATTACTTCACTCGTAGTTCATTTATTTCCTTGTTTCCTTTCTCCACTGAGCTATTTTTCCTTGTTGGAGCCCTTGGGCTTATAGCATCTCGCTTTTCCAACTAGGGTTATAGTTTAGTTTGTAATAAAGATAATAATAATAATAATAACATAATAATAATAATAATAATAATAATAATAACAACAACAATATGATGATAATAATAATAATAATAATAATAATAATAATAATAATAATAATAATAATAATAATAATAACAACAACAATATAATAATAATAATAATAATAATAATAATAATAATAATAATAATAATAACAACAACAATATAATAATAATAATAATAATAATAATAATAATAATAAATATTTTAGCATAGAAACGCAGGAAGGAAATCAACATATTTCGTCTCTTAACAAGAAGAGAGAAGAAATTTTGCCAACTTACGTCATTAGTCAAAATTATAGACAGACTTTACAGAAACAAATCATGAATTTTGAGCGTCATTGCTCTTAATAAGAGACATTTAACCCCTGAACACAATCAGATGAAATCAGATTGCGTCAAATTAAGTTTATTCGCCACCTTATTGAACGTAACTTCCTTCCTGTTTCCATGAAGCTCATCTCTATCTCTTGTCGACCCTAACCAAAGAGGCTTTTTAATTGCTAGTTATTATTATTATTATTATTATTATTATTATTATTATTATTATTATTATTAATATTACTATCATTATTATTATCATTATTATTATTATTATTATTATTATTATTGTTATTATTACTATTAATATTATTATTATTATTATTATCATTATTATTATTAATATTATTACTATTTTTATTATCAATATCACTATTATTATTATTATTATTATTATTATTATTATTATTATTATTATTATTGACATTACTTGCTAAGCTACAACCCTAGTTGGAAATGCAGCATGCTATAAGCCCAAGTGCTCCAACAGGGAAAAATAGCCCAGTGGAGAAAGGAAATAAGGAAAAACTGCAAGAAGTTTAATAACAATAATAAGATTAAAATTAATCTTTCCTATATAAGTTATAAAAACTTGAAAATAAAAAGAGGAAAAGAAACAAGATAGAATAGTGTGCCCAAGTGTACCCTCAAGCAAGAGATCTCTAACCCAAGACAGTGTAAGACCATGGTACAGAGGCTATGGCACTACCCAAGACTAGAGAACAATTGTTTCATTTTTGAGAGTCCTTCTGGAAGAGCTGCTTACCACAGCTAAAAGAGTCTCTTTCCCTCTGTTCTTCATAAAACTGAGGATCTTTGGCAATAGCAGGAGGAGACACAGAGCAAGACTGCAGAACAATTGTTTGATTTTGGAATGTCCTTCTCCTAGAAGAGCTGCTTACCACAGCTAAAAGTCTCTTTCCCTTTGTTCTCCATAACACTGAGGATCTTTGGCAATAGCAGGAGGAGACACAGAGCAAGACTAGAGAACAACTGTTTGATTTTGGAGCGGCGTCCTTCTCCTAGAAGAGCTGCTTACCACAGCTAAAAGAGTCTCTTTCCCTTTGTTCTCCATAACACTGAGGATCTTTGGCAATAGCAGGAGGAGACACAGAGCAAGACTAGAGAACAACTGTTTGATTTTGGAGCGGCGTCCTTCTCCTAGAAGAGCTGCTTACCACAGCTAAAAGAGTCTCTTTCCCTTTGTTCTCCATAACACTGAGGATCTTTGGCAATAGCAGGAGGAGACACAGAGCAAGACTAGAGAACAACTGTTTGATTTTGGAGCGGCGTCCTTCTCCTAGAAGAGCTGCTTACCACAGCTAAAAGAGTCTCTTTCCCTTTGTTCTCTATAACACTGAGGATCTTTGGCAATAGCAGGAGGAGACACAGAGCAAGACTAGAGAACAACTGTTTGATTTTGGAGCGGCGTCCTTCTCCTAGAAGAGCTGCTTACCACAGCTAAAAGAGTCTCTTTCCCTTTGTTCTCCATAACACTGAGGATCTTTGGCAATAGCAGGAGGAGACACAGAGCAAGACTAGAGAACAACTGTTTGATTTTGGAGCGGCGTCCTTCTCCTAGAAGAGCTGCTTACCACAGCTAAAAGAGTCTCTTTCCCTTTGTTCTCCATAACACTGAGGATCTTTGGCAATAGCAGGAGGAGACACAGAGCAATTTACTTAAAAGGATATCCTAAACTCGTTAAACTAGAGAGATTTGAGGGGATGTCTCCACTCCTCTTCCCGATCATTAATCTCGCCAACATCATTATAACTTTCAAAGTAATTCAAATAGATTATTGTGATTCTCTGACGATAGGGGACGGAGTCCGTGTGTTTCCCGTTTTGGTGACACCACTACCAAATATATTGAAGAAATTCAGAAGTGCTGACATAAGGGATTTTTTTATTAAATGTCTGATTAGGTTCAGTGGTATTTCTGTTATTATTATTATTATTATTATTATTATTATTATTATTATAATTATCATCATCAATATTATTATTATTATTATTATTATTATTATTATTAATACTTGCTAAGCTACAACCCTAGTTGGAAAAGCAGGATGTTTTAATATTATTATTATTATTATTATCATCATCAATATTATTATTATTATTATTATTATTATTATTATTATTATTACTATTATTATTATTATTATCAATACTTGCTAAGCTACAACCCTAGTTGGAAAAGCAGAATGTTATAAGCCCAGGGGCTCAAACAGTGAAAATAGCCCAGTGAGGAAAGGTAAAAAGAAAAAAACAAAATATTTTAAGAACAGTAACAACAATAAAATAAATATCTCCTATATAAACTATAAAAACTTTAGCAAAACAAGAGGAAGAAAAATTACATCATATACTGTAGAATAGTGTGCAATAGTGTACCCTTAATAAAGCCTTTTGACTTTTGTTCATCAAAATAATAATCTGAAAGAAATAATACCATGTAGCCTTAAAACTTGTTATAATATTGATAGAAAATTCATTGTGACTCACGCCTTAGAGGGAATATATTTTATTTTATCCTCTAAATGGGTAACAGAAAATACAGGGATTTTTTAGGATGGGAATATTGGAAAAAAAAATTTTTTTAATACAGTATAATCGAAGAACTTATACGATTTCTGAACACACTTTTACAAAAGTGCTTCCATAATTTCAAATGTTATTTTCTTCCAGCATTATAAAGTAAAGTTTGCTCCTAAAAATTTTAGAAGATGATTATGCAGAAATTTATATCAGGAAAAGAATAATAATACTTTTATGGGCAAAATATCGTAATTTGAGGTGTATATATATACATATATATATATATATATATATATATATATATATATATATACTGTATATATACATGTGTATATATATATATATATATAATAAAGAGAGAGAGAGAGAGAGAGAGAGAGAGAGAGAGAGAGAGAGAGAGAGAGAGAGTATATATAGATATATATAAATATATATGATATGTATATATATAGAGTATATATATAGATATATATATAAATATATATACATATATATACATATATATATATATATATATATATATATATAGTTTATAAGGGCTTCAAAGCAGATTATGCATTTAAACTTATTTTCGAAACGACGTAAAATTCAACGGTGAGCTAAAATGAAAAAAATGTTTGCATCCTATGTAATAAATAAAAAAAAATCAAAATTCGTTGAATGTTAAATAGCCATGCCATATGCTTGTTCACATTTTTCATAAATCTTTTCATTGAGAGTTATATATACCAAAGTATTAACGACGAGAAATATAATGTTTCATTCAAAACAGAGAGTACCATTCTGGAACATGTGTGAGATATAAATTATTGACCTAAGCTAGCGAGGGACT
>NC_090737.1:6313547-6318547 GCF_036898095.1 Palaemon carinicauda
GACGTGTCAAAAAACTGTATGACGTTTTGGACGTGTCAAAAAACTGTATGACGTTTTGGACGAGTCAAAAAACTGTATGACGTTTTGGACATATTAAAAAACTATATGACGTTTATGACGTTTTGGACGTGTCAAAAAACTGTATGACGTTTTGGACGTGTCAAAAAACTGTATGACGTTTTGGACATATTAAAAAACTATATGACGTTTATGACGTTTTGGACGTGTCAAAAAACTGTATGACGTTTTGGACGTGTCAAAAAACTGTATGACGTTTTGGACGTGTCAAAAAACTGTATGACGTTTTGGACGAGTCAAAAAACTGTATGACGTTTTGGACGTGTCAAAAAACTGCATGACGTTTTGGACATATTAAAAAACTATATGACGTTTATGACGTTTTGGACGTATCAAAAAACTGTATGACGTTTTGGACGTGTCAAAAAACTGTATGACGTTTTGGACGTGTCAAAAAACTGTATGACGTTTTGGACGAGTCAAAAAACTGTATGACGTTTTGGACATATTAAAAAACTATATGACGTTTATGACGTTTTGGACGTGTCAAAAAACTGTATGACGTTTTGGACGTGTCAAAAAACTGTATGACGTTTTGGACGTGTCAAAAAACTGTATGACGTTTTGGACGTGTCAAAAAACTGTATGACGTTTTGGACGAGTCAAAAAACTGTATGACGTTTTGGACGTGTCAAAAAACTGCATGACGTATTGGACATATTAAAAAACTATATGACGTTTATGACGTTTTGGACGTATCAAAAAACTGTATGACGTTTTGGACGTGTCAAAAAACTGTATGACGTTTTGGACGTGTCAAAAAACTGTATGACGTTTTGGACGAGTCAAAAAACTGTATGACGTTTTGGACATATTAAAAAACTATATGACGTTTATGACGTTTTGGACGTGTCAAAAAACTGTATGACGTTTTGGACGTGTCAAAAAACTGTATGACGTTTTGGACGTGTCAAAAAACTGTATGACGTTTTGGACGTGTCAAAAAACTGTATGACGTTTTGGACGAGTCAAAAAACTGTATGACGTTTTGGACGTGTCAAAAAACTGCATGACGTATTGGACATATTAAAAAACTATATGACGTTTATGACGTTTTGGACGTATCAAAAAACTGTATGACGTTTTGGACGTGTCAAAAAACTGTATGACGTTTTGGACGTGTCAAAAAACTGTATGACGTTTTGGACGAGTCAAAAAACTGTATGACGTTTTGGACATATTAAAAAACTATATGACGTTTATGACGTTTTGGACGTGTCAAAAAACTGTATGACGTTTTGGACGTGTCAAAAAACTGTATGACGTTTTGGACATATTAAAAAACTATATGACGTTTATGACGTTTTGGACGTGTCAAAAAACTGTATGACGTTTTGGACATATTAAAAAACTATATGACGTTTATGACGTTTTGGACGTATCAAAAAACTGTATGACGTTTTGGACGTGTCAAAAAACTGTATGACGTTTTGGACGTGTCAAAAAACTGTATGACGTTTTGGACGAGTCAAAAAACTGTATGACGTTTTGGACATATTAAAAAACTATATGACGTTTATGACGTTTTGGACGTGTCAAAAAACTGTATGACGTTTTGGACGTGTCAAAAAACTGTATGACGTTTTGGACATATTAAAAAACTATATGACGTTTATGACGTTTTGGACGTGTCAAAAAACTGTATGACGTTTTGGACGTGTCAAAAAACTGTATGACGTTTTGGACGTGTCAAAAAACTGTATGACGTTTTGGACGAGTCAAAAAACTGTATGACGTTTTGGACATATTAAAAAACTATATGACGTTTATGACGTTTTGGACGTGTCAAAAAACTGTATGACGTTTTGGACATATTAAAAAACTATATGACGTTTATGACGTTTTGGACGAGTCAAAAAACTGTATGACGTTTTGGACATATTAAAAAACTATATGACGTTTATGACGTTTTGGACGTGTCAAAAAACTGTATGACGTTTTGGACATATTAAAAAACTATATGACGTTTATGACGTTTTGGACGAGTCAAAAAACTGTATGACGTTTTGGACATATTAAAAAACTATATGACGTTTATGACGTTTTGGACGTGTCAAAAAACTGTATGACGTTTTGGACATATTAAAAAACTATATGACGTTTATGACGTTTTGGACGTGTCAAAAAACTGTATGACGTTTTGGACGTGTCAAAAAACTGTATGACGTATTGGACATATTAAAAAACTATATGACGTTTATGACGTTTTGGACGTGTCAAAAAACTGTATGACGTTTTGGACATATTAAAAAACTATATGACGTTTATGACGTTTTGGACGAGTCAAAAAACTGTATGACGTTTTGGACATATTAAAAAACTATATGACGTTTATGACGTTTTGGACGTGTCAAAAAACTGTATGACGTTTTGGACATATTAAAAAACTATATGACGTTTATGACGTTTTGGACGTGTCAAAAAACTGTATGACGTTTTGGACGTGTCAAAAAACTGTATGACGTATTGGACATATTAAAAAACTATATGACGTTTATGACGTTTTGGACGTGTCAAAAAACTGTATGACGTTTTGGACATATTAAAAAACTATATGACGTTTATGACGTTTTGGACGAGTCAAAAAACTGTATGACGTTTTGGACATATTAAAAAACTATATGACGTTTATGACGTTTTGGACGTGTCAAAAAACTGTATGACGTTTTGGACGTGTCAAAAAACTGTATGACGTTTTGGACATATTAAAAAACTATATGACGTTTATGACGTTTTGGACGTGTCAAAAAACTGTATGACGTTTTGGACGTGTCAAAAAACTGTATGACGTTTTGGACGTGTCAAAAAACTGTATGACGTTTTGGACATATTAATCCTTTCTCCTTCCAATGATATTTCATCTTCCATTGCATACTCCGTTCCCATCATCTCTGTCTTTCTTCTATTTATCTTCAGCCCAACCTCGTGTGATATTTCATGCATTCGGGTAGGCAAGCGTTGCAAATCTTGTGGTATTTTGCTAACAAGTACAGCATCATCAGAATACTCTAGGTCTGCTAAATTTCTATCACCAATCCAGTCAAATCCTTCTCCGCCATCTCTGACTGTTCTACACATTACAAAATCCATGAGCTGGATAAACAACATACGTGACAACACATTCCCTTGGAGTACTCCGCTCTTCACTGGACATTCATTTTATAAGACTCTTTTAACACTAACTTTGCACTTGCTATGCTCATGAACAGACTTAATCAAATTCACATATTTAATAGGAATTCCATAATAACGCAGTAATTTTCACAAAATTGGCGGATGCACACTTTTAAAGGATTTTTCATAGTTCACCAATGCCATCAAAATTGGATTTCTATATTCTACGCATTGCTGTACATGTCTCAAAATTAAAATTTGGTCAGTAAAACTTCTACCTTTCCAAAATCCTACTTGTTCAACTCTCAGCTTTTCATCAATCTTTCTCTCCAGTCTCTCTAGAATAAGCATACTATATATTTTCATAACAAGTGACGCAAGTGTTATGCCTCTGTAATTATTGCAGTCAGTCGGGTCTCCTTTTTTGCTATTTTCACCAATACTCCTAACTCCCATTCATCAGGTTTTGCCTCTTCATGTCACATTCTACAAAATAATCTTGTGAGTAGTCTGGGAGTCGCTTAACTTTCAGCCAATATCATCTCGGCAGTTATTCCATCGTATCCAGGGGCTTTCCATTTTTTTTTTTTTTTCTGTAAAGGATCGCTTCAACTTCAAAAAAAATGAATTCATTCATGAGCACAACAAGGTCTTGACCAGCATCAGGTATATCAATAAAATTAGTCCCTCTATATCTCCTATTCATATCCAAAGTGTTCCATCCAACGTTGTCTTTCTTCATCTTCTGTTGTTATAATAGAGCCATCTCTCTTTTTGATGGGTATATGCTTCTTCTTTGCCCCAGTCGAGATTTTCATTAGTAATTCTATGAGCAATTCTTACACCATAGCCACTTCCTGAATTCATAGATTTGTCAGCCTCATCTGCTTTCCTGTTTAAATCTTTTTCCAGTCATTACAGGCTTTTCTTTTGACCTCACTGTCCAATACTAGAATACTTAGCATGCTCTACCTTGTAATTTTCATTACTTCCTCGAAAACTTTCAACAATCACATATATACAGTATATGCGTGTATGTTTGTGTGTGTGTGCGTGTGTATTCATTTTTCAATAATTCATCTCAATATGAGCGAACATCGGTAAATATGTAAGATAATTGATAAATAAATTTGATAATGGGTAATTTTGATAAGCCTTGATTTTAATTAAATGACATAAAAAATATCCTGATATTATAATAATAATAATAATAATAATAATAATAATAATAATAATAAGTGCTATAACCTCTATACCATGGTCTTTCACTGCCTTGGGTTAGAGTTCTCTTGTTTGAGGGTACACTCGGGCACACTATTCTCTTCCTCTTGTTTTGTTAAATTTTTTATAGTTTATATAGGTGATATTTATTCTAATGTTGTTACCCTTCAAAAAATATTTTATTTTTCTTTGTTTCCTTTCCTCACTGGGCTATTTTCCCTGTTGGAGCCCCTGGTCTTAGAGCATCCTCCTTTTCCAACTAGGGTTGTAGCTTAGCAAGTATAATAATAATAATAATAATAATAATAATGATAATAATAATAATAATAATAATAATAATAATAATAATAATGCATATATGCTATAACAACTGCATAAAAATATGAAAAATAATAATATTCAATGAATAATTCTACTTAAGCTGAACCAATAAAATATGACGGATGTGTCAGCTCAAATAATTCAGTAACACAAACTGTAAGAGGAATTTCGAACAATAGTAATTTGTATTTCACTAAGCTGAAACCAAACCCTTTTTTTATGACATTTATAAAAAAAAAGAAAAAAAAAAGAAAAAAAAATGAGTT
>NC_090737.1:6323547-6331047 GCF_036898095.1 Palaemon carinicauda
CTCTCTCTCTCTCTCTCTCTCTCTCTCTCTCTCTCTCTCTCTATATATATATATATATATATATATATATATATATATATATATATATATATATATATATTATATATATATATATATATATTTATATATATATATATATATATATATATATATATATATATTTATATATATATATATATATATATATATATATTTATATATATATATATATATATATATATATATACAGTATATATTAGTAATGATGAATGTTGTTTTGATTAGATAAAATAAATCATAATCTCTCTCTCTCTCTCTCTCTCTCTCTCTCTCTCTCTCTCTCTCTCTCTCTCTCTCTCTCTCTCCTAACTTTACAGAAAGATGTTTGTTGAAGTGTTAAATTACTTTGTGTACAAAAAGTAATTTTAACAATTTTTACATTAAAAGAATATTTCCTTTCAAAATCCCTCAATTAATCTAACATTTCATAACGTATGACCTTTGAAATATGCGTAAATCATCTAAAAACAAAACGAAATATTTTATTAGACTAAAATAATTATAACTTTTCTATTTGATTTCGAACTGCAATGATAATTTCACATTGACAAGCATAATTATGATGTTAATCATTATTCCATTTCGCAAATTACATTCATCATAATTGACATAATGATCAGGTCGAGTCGAAGGCATTAAAAATAAACTAGTCCGTCTAAACAGAACTGGATATACACTAATGCGGTCGTTCTCAAACCTTGTTTGCCCCAGATGTCAGAATGCCATTATTATTATTATTATTATTATTATTATTATTATTATTATTATTATTATTATTATTATTATTGTTGTTGTTATTATCATTATTAATTGCTGAGCTACAACCCTAGTTGAAAAAGCAGGAAACTATAGCCTAGTGAGGAAAGGAAACAAGGAAAAAGGATGTATTTCAAGAACAGTAATAACATTAAAATAAATATTCCTTATATAAACTATAAACACTAAAAAAATCAAGAGGAAGAGAAATAAGATAGAATAGTACCCTCAAGCAAGAAAACTCAAACCCAAGACAGTGGAAGACCATGGTACAGAGGCTATGGTACTACCCAAGACAAGAGAACAATGGTTTGATTTTGGAGTGTCCTTCTCCTAGAAGAGCTGCTGACCATAACTAAAGAGTCCTTTCTACCCTTACCTAGAGGAAAGTGGGCACTGAACAATTACAGTGCAGTAGTTAACCCCTTAGGTGAAGAAGAATTGTTTGGTAATCTCAGTGATGTCATGTGTATGAGGACAGAGGAGAATCTTTAAAGAATAAGCCAGACTATTCGGTGTATGTGTAGGCAAAGGGAAAGAACCGTAAACAGAAAGAAGGATCCACTGTAGTACTGTCTGACCAGAAAAAAAAACCCGTAACTCTCTAGAGGTAGTATCTCAATGGGAGGCTGATGAGAGAGAGAGAGAGAGAGAGAGAGAGAGAGAGAGAGAGAGAGAGAGAGAGAGAGAGAGAGAGATCTGTAAAGAATAAGCCAAACTATTCCCCTACTTTAAAATGTGCAATATAAGTACATATACATTTGAAATTATATATGAATTACTTTTATATTGCTCCTTTGGGGAACTGAAAGGCAATAAAAACTCAAGATTCTAACAGTTTGAGTTTGCCAATCTGATATTCCCACCCCCCCCCCTCCAGGGGGGACCTGAAATCCCCCTTGGGGAGGAATTCCCCCATGGTTGAGAGCAGTTCATTCCCGATAATGAGTGTGACCTGCATACTACCTTTTTGATGATTAAAATCGTTAATGTAGCAAATTTTTATGTTGAACAGGATGATATAAGTCTTTTTATAGTTTATAAATGAATTATCTCTTTTAATGTTAATTTTTGTCTTTTTTTAAATTTTTCATTACTTCTTACATCGTTTATTTATTTCTTTGCTTCCTTTCCTCACTGGGCTATTTTTCCCTGTTGGAACCCTTGGACTGATAGCATCTTGCTTTATCAACTACGGTTGTAGCTTGGCTAGTAATAACAATAATAATAATAATAATAATAATCACAAAAATGGCAAGGTTGCAGACACTAATGGCACTAACTAGTCTGAGCGGGACTCGAACCCCCGACTGGCAAACACCAGGCAGAGACGTTGCCAATCAGGCCACAACAACCCTAAACACGCATGATTTTGGGCTCTGGGCCAAGCAGTGAATCAGAAATTCCATCGAATACACGAAATGTTGTTTATAACTCGAAGAGTAAACACGATCATTCCTTTCGTTCTCGTCCGAATATTTCTTCTCTTTCATTTCAGAAGTATTTCTTTAAATGCAGCCATATCTTGGAATATTCCATTATTATTATTATTATTATTATTATTATTATTATTATTATTATTACTTGCTAAGCTACAACCCTAATTGTAAAAGCAGCATGCTATAAGCCCAGGGACCCCAACAGGGAAAATAGCCCAGTAAGGAAAGGATACAAGGAAAAATAAAATATTTTAAGAACAGTAACATTAAAATATATATTTCCTAAATAAACTATAAAAACTTAAACAACAACAAGAAGAGAAATAAGATAGATTAGTGTATCCGGGTGTACCCTCAAGGAAGAGAACTCTACCCCAAGACAGTGGAAGACCATGGTACAGAGGCTATGGCACTACCAAAGACTAGAGAATATATTTTATATACACGTTAAGATTTTTGTTTAAGGTTCATCAGGTATATTTTACTCTGCTAAAAATAAGAAAAATTATCCCTCCAATATATTAAAACGCTTTAACCCGAGAACTGCTACAAGCCTCTTGAGCGGCTGTATGGGAGACTGCTATAAGCCTCTTCAGAGCGCAATTTTCTATCTCTTCTTGCAAATTCCCTTGTAAACTTATTCGACTTTTACTATTTTTCTTATGATAAAATAATATTTCTGGTAGAAATTTTAATGTTTTAACTTTATTTAACCTATATAATTATGTTTAATACAAAGCCTTTCCATATAGGACTTTAACTTTCTTGCAAGGGAAAAAGGCGAATTGTAATTATTTTCAGTTAAAACTGGTTTTATATTAACATATTAGAAACATAAATGACGAAAAAAAAAATATATAACCTTATACAAACACATACACACCAACGATATCACATCGTAATATATTGTGTAGGGAGGGAAATAAAACCTGTGGCAACTCTCAAATTCTAGGTCAGGACGGCGGTTGCCTAGTTTTATATTAACGACAACAATACCGAATGTTTTTGTTTTGAATATCCACGAGTGTTTGTTTATAAGTAACTGGAGGGTTATTTACAAGGAGTATGAGTTACTATTATAATGTAATGTAATGTGCCTTTATGTTCAACTGACTGCTTTCGTCACTTGCATACCCAAAATAAATATTGAGAGAGAGAGAGAGAGAGAGAGAGAGAGAGAGAGAGAGAGAGAGAGAGAGAGAGAGAGAGAGAGAGAGAGAGATAATCTTTTTAAGAAATGTTTCATATAGCCTTTTTTTATTATGTATATCCACAATAGGAATTTTCTATATCTTTTGTATATACCATATATACTGTATCTTTTAATATGCGGTGATGCTTTTGATATTCGCATTACAATATGTGAATGCTTAAAAATGTCATTAAAACCTATTGTAATTAGTCTGAACACATAGGCCAGGTCATGAGTTTATTAGTTACTATGTTTATACAAGATTCCAGTAATATTTAGTATGTTTTCAATATGATATAATTATTGCTCTCTTTATGTACTTTAAATATTATGACTTTTTAGGTTACAACTAATATATATATATTTGTAAAAGACTATGATGTTGCATTACTTTTAATCAATTTGTTTCTTCAAATATTCTAAGTTGGTTTATCAAAATTGTAAGTAAAAATCTATAATCGCTCTAAATATGATATATTATTTTGAACAGATTTAAAATAATTGCAATAGTAACAATAATCACTTTATGAATAGATAAAGGAGAAAAACGAAGCAAATAAAGTGTTTGTAAATAGTAAATGTGACTACATCAACTAAAATTATCATTATTATTTCAGGAATAGATACAATTCTATATCATAGGACTTGAAAATATATAGTAATTTTTTTTTTTATCACGACACTTTTCAATATATAGTTAAGGCTATTTGTTAAAAATAGCCTAAAACCTGCATTTCATAGTACGGAATGCAGTAAATAAAAATCGCTAACCTCTACCGGGCGCAAACAGTCCCCTGCCACCTTGGGTGATACCCAACATACTACCCAAACCCCTCACCCCTGAAAGACAATCCAGACTCACCCATTGGCCATCACGCAAGATTCCACGTCGCGCTTTAAAATTAACTTTGATGGTTTATAACAAAATAACAAACAAGATGTAGGATAAAATATTTGGATGATACATGCACGAAGTTATTACAAAAACATTGGTATAGTTATGGGTTAGATTCTGAAACATTGTATTTTTGTCAAGATAGCCGCACCACGGGACTGTAGTAAAATGACATTGCCGCATTTCTCGGGTTAAAAGAAAAAAAGTCAAAACATTTCTATATATGATAAACTAGTGCATGCGACCCGTCAAAAATGATGGCTAATTGTTTACATATGCACACACGCACGCACAAACACAGATTCAACCTTCCCCCTCCCCCTTTTCTAACTACAACAGAGACGTTTGGGCAATTTGTGGGAGATTGTGGTTTCCGAGTGTACCTCTCGTGTACCTTCACTCACCAGAGTATGTATAATCCCTCTCCCCAACACCCGAGGGACAGGGAGAGACCGAGTAGTCATAAATTTCGCAATGCCAATCAGCGTATTGGGAATTTACATATATATATATATATATATATATATATATATATATATATATATATATATATATATATATATATATACATATACTTATTACACATGCACATATATATATATATATATATATATATATATATATATATATATATATATATATATTTATGTATATATATATACATATATATATATATATATATATATATATATATATATATATATATATATATATACAGATACTTACTCCTTATATATAGGGGAAATGATAGCAAAATCCACGAATTTTCTAATATGAACTATAAACACCCCATTCATTTAGAACCAACGACACCATTCCAATTCCCATCGAAATGGAATAATAATTACGAGAACCTGAAACGCTTCCTGCGGGGGGAAGGGGGGAGGGGAGACATACATAACCGAGAAATGGGGGTGGGGGTGGGGTGGGGGGTGGGGTGGGTGTTCCATCATACTATCAAATGACAGAGCAAACTGGACGTCATCTGGAACTCACCTGTCCGTCCGAAGAACGGATCGTTTGAAATTGGACTCAACTTCCAAACAAAAGGGGAACAGAGTCGGTCGTCCAAAATCCCGAATCTTTCGGTAAATAAAGCGAAAGGTTAAGGAGGTTAACACGAGTCCAGAAGAAAAACAAAAGGATAGATGAGAGAGAGAGAGAGAGAGAGAGAGAGAGAGAGAGAGAGAGAGAGAGAGAGAGAGAGTAAATACGACGTATTACATTTCTATTAGCAGATAGGGATCCATTGAACCACACTATTGTTTAAATATATGGCATTTTAAGGTTTAAAGGCCACTCATGGATGGCACAGGCAAGAGACAGTGACATTAAGCTATCAGGCAGGACAATTACCTAGAGAATGATCATATATTCATATAATCAGTGCCCAAGCCCACGTTCCATCCAAGCTAGGACCAAGGACAGCTAGGCAATGGCTGCTGATGACTCAGCAGATAGACCTATAAGCTCCCCCAAACCCCACATCCTTAGCTCACAAGGATGGTAAAGTTGCAACGTCCAAAGAAACTAACGAGTTTGAGCGGGACTCGAACCCCAGTCTGGCGTTCACCAGACAGGGACGTTACCACATCGGCCACCACAACCCTAAGCAACACAATTAAGTAAGGAAACAGAGACCCACTTTTTATTAATTCATTTCTTCATCGTAATATCGACAACATTATTTATAAAAACAGTTCTACAAATGATGGGATTAATATCATTATTGTCATTATCATATGACATATTTATTTCCTATTCAATGCATTTTATATATAGTTCGGTCATTTCCTTACTCGTTTCCCTAGGGAGCTAAGAATTTGACTTTAAAATTGATAAACTCTACGGCCCATGACTGCCCGATTTCACAAACATAACATTAATAATTATAGATAGACTACCGAGATCTAAAACTTGATAAACTCTATGGTCCAGTACCACCCGATTTCAGTAACATTACATTTTAGGATAATATAAACTCATGATCCAGGATTCGCCCGATTTCTCAAACATCAATAAAAATATTCTAAAATGTGATAAACTCTATGGCCATGGATCACCCATTTTCACAAACATCACATTATAGAATAATCTTGCCATTGTCGTGGTCAACAATTTTTTTCTAGATGCAAATGTTATTCTTATAGCCTATATAATATTCATAGTCCTTCAGATCCTGTTTTATATATTTTGTAGTGAACGTAGTCAACATTTGGAGCTGCAAATCATGACGGACAGAGAAGATTTGTTTTATTTACAGTATATAAATGACTAACGATGGGTATTTGAAAGAAACTTTTTAAGAGGTTCATCATAATCTTTGGTATCTGGTGTATTTTTCTTTTTATTCAAGATGAAATATCATATAAAGTAAAAAGTACGTTTTAGAGTACGTAATGATTTCCAAATTTAATACCTATATAAGAGAAGTTATATATATATATATATATATATATATATATATATATATATATATATATATATGTATATATATATATATATATATATATATATATATATATACATATATATATATATATATACATATATATATATATAATATATATATATATATATATATATATATGTATGTATGTATGTATATATATATATATATATATATATATATATATATATATATATATATATATATATATATATATATATAATGGTGGTAACCGGTAAATTCCATCACGCATTATTCAACCGCAGTAAATTCCACCACGCTATATTCCACCCAGAAAAATTCAACCCTTCCTATCTCCTCAATATTTCCTAACTACAACTCTTCCACCAAGGTATGACCACTCCTTCTCCCCCAAAGGAAAATTTCACCAGAACATATAAGATTAAAGTAAGTCCCATAACATTATTCTCAATATAATGGTATGGTTCTTATGGTAAATGGTACCCGTGAGTTGATTATTTAAACAACTATAAAAGCGGAATAAATTTTCCATTGAGTTGTCACAAATAAGTTTGCGAGTGTAATGTTATGTAATGTAATGTCGAGTGTTTGTTATTGAATAAGTATACGACCATGGTGCTTGAGTTAAAATTCTAAGCCCTAAATCTTAAATAATGGCAAAATTTATCTTATCCAAGAACATTATTGAATAGCATAGAGACAATGGCAGTAAAACTAAGATACTGGCGCCGTGAACTGCAGTAAACCG
>NC_090737.1:6336047-6337172 GCF_036898095.1 Palaemon carinicauda
TTGGAATTGTAATGAGAGAGAGAGAGAGAGAGAGAGAGAGAGAGAGAGAGAGAGAGAGAGAAAGAGAGAGGGTTGTTAATGACTAATTAGTTCAGTCAAGGTTTTCATAATATAAAACTGATTGGAATTGTATTGAGAGAGAGAGAGAGAGAGAGAGAGAGAGAGAGAGAGAGAGAGAGAGAGAGAGAGAGAGAGAGAGAGAATGCTGCAACTGACGAACTATTTATTTTCTGTTTTCATCATTATTTAGATCGGCGCGTAACAGGTCACATTTGCTTGTTTGTTTGTTTATCCCTACACGTCATTAATCTCTGCCTGCTAATGATTTGTTTGCGTTGGGTTAGAAAGGGTTGGGCGGCCGTTCGATTTGTTTACGAGCCTTCACAGAGTTGGGGTTCTATGTGTAAATCAGCTATTATATGGACAGTACCATTTGTCAAAAAAAAAAAAAAAAAAAAAGTTGTCCTGGCCCATGTGGTAACGTCCCTGACTCGTGAGAGCCAGATTGGCGTTCGAGTCCAGCTCAAACTGGTTAGTTTTTCTGGTCGCTGCAACCTCACCATCCTTGTAAGCTTAGGATTGGGAAGGGGTTTTGGGGGAGCCTATAGGTCTATCTGCTGAGTCATCACCAGCCATTCCCTGGCTTTCCTTGGTCTAGCTTGAGCGGAGAAGGTCGCTACAACCTAACCATCCTTGTAAGCTAAGGAATGGGAAGGGGTTTGGGGGAGCCTATAGGTCTATCTGCTAAGTCATCACCAGCCATTGCCTTGCTCTCCTTGGTCCTAGCTTGGGTGGAGAGAGGGCTTGAGTGCTAATCATGTGTATATGGTCATATGGTCAGTCTCTAGGGCATTGTCCTGCTCAATAGGGCAATGTCACTGTCCCTTGGACCTATCATTCATAAGCGACCTTTAAACGTATATCCTACTTTGTATGTATGCTTATCAGTGGATGGATTTATTATTAATGTGTGAGACCTACGCTTTGTTTCTTCACTCTGTATTTAGCTATATTATGCATTCAAGCCGTAAGAATGTTAAACCAACTGACTACGCTTGAAGCTTTAAATGTACATATGATCATAAGCAAAAGAAAAGAAAAAAAAATCGTATTCATTCCTTATCC
>NC_090737.1:6342672-6352672 GCF_036898095.1 Palaemon carinicauda
AGAAAAAAAATAGAAATGACCAAGAAACTTCAATACAGGAATTCAATATATATATATATATATATATATATATATATAGAGAGAGAGAGAGAGAGAGAGAGAGAGAGAGAGAGAGAGAGAGAGAGAGAGAGAGAGAGAGAGAGAGAGACTGGTGTGAAATTTGTTAGCTTCATGAAATTATTTCTTTCAATACTAATTAAAAGTATGTTACCAAATTAGTGTCACTATAATTAAGTCTATCTCTTGTGTGTGAGAAAATAAACTGATTAGATTATTAAACCTTCAATTGGCAAACATCCCTTTAAAGGTTTAAAGGTTTAAAGGCCGCTCATGAATGGCAAAGGCCAGGGACAGGGACATTGCCCTATCAAGCAGGACAATACACTAGAGACTGGCCATATTATGATCAGCACCCAAGCCCCTCTCCACCAAAGCTAGGAACAACGAGGGCCAGGCAATGGCTGCTGATGACTCAGCAGATAGACGTATAGGCTCCCCCAAACACCCCCCCCCCACCCCATCCTTAGCTAACAAGGATGGTGAGGTTGTAGCGACCAGAGGAACTAACGAGTTTGAGAGGGACTCGAACCCCAGTCTGGCGATCACCATTCAGGGACGTTACATTGACAGTTTTTCTGCGTTGTCCGCCAGTATTCCACTATCATTATTATTATTAATATTATTATTATTATTATTATTATTATTATTATTAGCTAAGTTACAACCCTAATTGGAAAAGCAAGATGCTATAAGCCCAAGGGCTCCAACAGAGAAAACAGCCCAGTGAGAAAAGGAAACAAGGAACTATGGTTTGATTTTGGAGTGTCCGCCGCCTAGAAGAGTAGGGCCTCTTAGCTTTGATAACAAACGGTTACTTTAATGGCTATGAATCCAACCCCTCACTAGTGAAAATATATTAGCATAGAATCTATTTTGAACATATGGGCTTTGCATAATCCAACCCATTTGTAAATAAATGATGATGTCCTTTCTACTTTCAAAACTAAATGGTATTCTGTTAAAAATTTGCATTAAAAAAAACGGTAAATATCTAGCAGCATTTATTCAAGGAGTTTTACCGTTTTAAAAACGGGTATATTGACGCAAAGAAGTGATATTACGGTCACCTACCCGTAAAAGATAATAACAAAGTAGGGTAAAATTACGGTCGCCAGTATTTTACTGAAATACGGCTGAGAGCAGTAAATTTTTACGGAAAATTTCCGATTAATATTACGGTTTTTTTTTAACAGTGTGGCTAACCTTTCGGGGTTTTCTTTTGCATTTCAGTTATATTATTTCGTTTTGAAAATAACTTGATGTTATACTGAAAGAACATATTCTCCAGAATTACAATGGATCATGAATGTAGGTGAATTATGCAATTTTGAACTAACTTTAAAAGATTGATTGTGGCTATTTTAGATGGTAATGATGATATATATATATATATATATATATATATATATATATATATATATATATATATATATATATATATATATATATATACATTTATATACATACATACAAACAAACACATACATATATATATATATATATATATATATATATATATATATATATATATATATACACACACATATATATATATATATACATATATATATATATATATATATATATATATATATATATACACACACATATATATATATATATATATATACATACATATATATATATATATATATATATATATACACACACATATATATACATATATATATACATATATATATATATATATATATATATACACATATATATACATATATATATATATATACACAAACATATATATATATTTTTGGGCTCAAGCCATGTCGTCCTGATGGAAGTTCCTATAGGGTAGCTTCCTAGGGTATATTACAACTACGGCGATATTCCCAGAGAATTTACCTTAAGGTACCAGAATTCTAACTCCTGGAGCGAGTATCCCTTGTGAAAGGGATATCGCGACATATCAGAGGACGTATTCTAGACACGTCACATGGCAATCTACGACCTGAACAGAGATTCGTCTCGTAGGAGGGAGATTGACGAGATACGAATTCGGGAAAGAAAAAGGGGAGCCGCTCCCAAGGCTTCCCTATCCCCCGATTCGTATGCGTGCCTGGCGCCAATCCTGGCGCCATCTGTATTCCTTTTTGCGTAGCTTAACAACTCGGTGTTTTTTCCTGTTTTTCTCGCAAATCTTGGATTTATTCTACTTTCATGGCTTCTCCGTCTTCGTCGGCCTCTGATAAGTTGAGTATAGTGTCTTTTATGTATAAATGTAGGCTCTTGGTAAAATTTTGAGTGATTAATAGGATTAATCTTTAATACAAGAGCCGTAGCCTACCAGAGGCGTCTTGGACGCTGTCGCTCACTAGGTATAAATTAGTTAGTCAGAGCGACATTCCTGGTTGTTTTGCTTTAATAAATTTTAGCTATTTAGCATTACATAGGATTTCCTTTCGTGCTTAGTATTATTTGGCGAAGTATTCGCCATTCTGGCCTACGCTAGGCCATGTAGCCTAGTCGTTTGGTCCTAGTACTTCATGCATGATTATGGTTTTTCCGAGTGTAATTAAAATTTTATTGAAGCTTTAGGCTATATTTTATACATTTTAGACTGTGTGGAATATTTCCAAGATAGTATACGAGTGAGTTTCGGTGATTTAGGTAATCGATTCTCTTGGTGCCTAGACTAGTTGCTTATGGAGCCTTAGTATACTTTATCATACTCCCCGGTTGCTTTCTTTTCTTCGGAGAAGGTATGCAATCCCTTTCCCTCTGTTTAAGCCTTGGGCTTATCCCTAAGTGGTTTTTTCCGAATTTATTTTCGATAAAACTATACTAGGGTGTTACTGTACCTTCCTGTTCCTGTAGTTATGGTTCAAGAGGGACAGAACAACAGAGTTTTTTAGTCTGAGTCTGTGTTGTCTGGCTTGGGGCTGAGTCCCCATCGCTGACCTAACACAGACAAAGGGAGCTTAGCTCCCTTAGGTCACTACCGAAGGTTTCTGTGGATATGATTCCTTCTTTTGTGATCTACCAGACTAGTCCTTGTTGCTGTTCTCGGGGGAGGATAAGTTCTTTCCTTGGGAGTAGCAACGCCTTCCTTGCTTTGGTGCTCTGGGAGCTGGCAAGTATTGCTGGCCTTCCCCCTTAGATCTCCCTTAGGCTAAGATAAGTTTCTTGGCTGCGGGTGATCTGTCACTAAAGCAAGGTTGGCAGGACCCTCTTGTCCCTTCCCCCTCTTTCTTCGTAATGGCCGAGCCATTACTGTACTGTACGTCGTCCTACATCTGGACCTAGTATAGGTTAGGATGTGGAATTGACTCAGCCCCTTGCCGGCCGGCAGAGCTGCTGGCCGGCAAGGGTCTTATGTTTTCGAGTGCTGCCCGGACCTCTCTTGGTCCCTCATCCATGCCTGCCGGCAGAGCCAGACGGCATTGGTCAGGAAGCCTGAATTAGTTTCTCCCCTTCCTTATATGCACTCTTTTGGTTGCCGGGCTTGGAGGTTGTGTACACTCTTATCCCGGCATCCATTCTATTTTTCTTCTAGTGCTGTACCTGACCCGGCTGCCGGCCTATGAGGCCGGCAGCCAGGCAGGTGTAGTCCTCTGGTTCTTTTGCTGCCGGCTGGCATCGGTCTTGTACCTTTGCCAGCCGGCTTATGTCAGCCCTTGTCTGCCGGTCACCAAGAGTGTGGCCGGCAGCTGGGTACTACCTTGTGTAGTTGCTGGCCGGCAGCCATTGCCGGCCAACATTGGCTGTTACCGGCCGGCAGTTGCTGCCGACCGGCACAGGCATTTGAACCAGAGTGCTGCCGCCCTATAGCTGTTAAGTAGTATACTTTAAAGCTAGTTGTGGTGTGTGCCGGCCGGCAAAGGCAGGCCGGCACACATCCCCCTATACTGTACTAGTATTCTTCAGTATAACATATACAGTAAGAAGAAAACTATGGTAAGGGTTTTGGTACAGCACTGTGTCTTCTAACACTATTGTGTTTTCTTGCACATCCCTTTGCTGTTGCCCTCAGATAGGAAGCTGAGTTCTTTCCTGTCTATTATCCAGGATTTTAAAATCATTGCTTAGGTGTGAGCTCCACCTGTTTCCTCTGGAAACCTTGCATTGGTTACTCTAGAAGAGATAAACCATTTTGATTTTATTATCTGGAAGGCTGCAACAATGGGTTGTGAGGGAAACACAAGTGTGTGTCTTTCCTTTATGAATTGTTATGCTATACTATGCATATCCAGTGATACATAGTTCACTTGATACTCATGGAAATTTCTTCTCTTTACAGGAGAACCCTCCGAAGTGCGGAAATGTTTTCTGCAACGTCCGCAGCAAGAACCTCTGCGGACATGAGTGTTGTAGGAGACACGCAGCATGCGCTGTCTCCAAGGATGATCTCCAGTATTGGGACCCTCAGGTATGTTCTGTATGCACTAACCTGATTACTGAGGCTTTTGATTCCCCTAGAACGGCGGAATCAAGGGATATAGCAAGGGAGAAGCTTCGTACTTGGGTAAGGGGCTTCAAGAAGAACACCTCTGGCCCTTATCTTCCAAGTGAGAAGATGAGGGCGTATCTTTTTCCCCAGGCATCAGCTGATGCAGTGATTCCCCAGCCTCAAGAGGAGATCCCTCAAGATCAAGTCCAGGTGGACGTGGAAGTCGCAGTCGCTATGCAAGACATCCAGTTAGATGACAGGATGTCTGACCTGGACGAACGTTTGGAACAAGACCTCCTGGCAGAAGGTCAGGATGAAGTTCAAACCCCGGATGTCGTAGAGGATGAGGTCGACGAGGTGTCGGCTACTCCGGTTCAGATTCCGGAGCCTATTCCCTCAACATCGGCCGGTCTCCCAGTAGAACTGGGACAGGCCCTCTCTTCGATTGTTGGAATGATCCAACAAATGCAGAAGGAGAATCAGGAGAAGGCGGCTGCTATGGAACTGCGTATGCAGTCCCTGGCAGAATCACGTGGGCCCCGGAAAAGGCTCAATGTGAAAGACCTTCTCTTATGCTCAGATGCTAACCCATGGAGGTATGCTGAGCACATGCCGATGACGACTGGAAAGATCGTCATCTCGGATAAGCTGGGTTCAGTTCCCCTAGAGGAGGTGGAATTCTGGCCCAGCAAGGCATCATATCCGGACTGCTATGTCCGGCTGAGAAAAGAACCAGCTTCAAGGGAGGAGACAGAGCCGAAGGAGGTCATAATTATGGACCACGCTAAGGCTCAAGCCCTACTTTCATCCTCGATGAAAGAGAGGGGCTTCTCTAACTCGAAGGTAGCTGCATTGAGCAAGAAGCTCCCTTCTTTTGTGTCCTCTCCTGCTAGAGCCTTCCCCTTTCTACAGAAAGGGTTTGCGGCTGTCCTAAAGGCAGTCGAGGCCGGCAAGCCTTGCCCCTCCCTGGAGGAGTGTAAACCCTTGTCGCTGGCCCTGCCTATGGACCACAAAGACTGGAAGGATGTCCATCTGACATTCTCAGTGGGAAAGTTGGAGGCTGATATTGCCGGACGGCAATTTGGCGAGGACCTCCCCAAGCTGTCCGACTCTCTTTTACGAAGAGAGTTCGAGACAAAAGAAAGACTGGCTGCCTCAATGTCTCATCAGACTACTCTTGAGACGATGGCAAGTGACCCCAAGGTCCATGAAATGTTCATGGTAGTGGCTAAGTCTCACCTAGCCACAGTGACGAAGGACCTTTATAGCTTCGTCAAGGCAAGGAGAGCTAGCAGGGAGTTCGTGTTCACCGGGGCTACGGTGAGACACGAGCCAAGGAAGTTAATCTCCTCCAACATTTGGGGAAAAGACCTTTTCCCTACCGATGTGGTCAAAAAAGTTGTTGATAAGGCCGCCGTGGAGAATAGAAACCTTCTCCAGAAGTGGGGCCTGGCTATCAAAAGAAAGTCTTCCCCGGATGAGGGTCCTCAACCAAAGAGGAAGAATATGAGGACTAGGCTACCGTCTCGGCCAGCCAAGCCTTTTAGACAGCAACAGCAACTGCAATTGCCATTGCCTCCAGTGCCCCAGATGGTGGCACAAACCCCGACTACTTTTCAGTGGGTACCCCAGGCTGTGCCAGGTCAGTCAACCACATTCACCCCAACGTTCGAAGGACAGTCTTCTTCCTTTCGTGCAAAACCTAGAGGAGCAGCCAGAGGCTCGTCTAGGCGCCCCTCAAGGGGAAGGGGATTCAGAGGTGGTCGTGGTCAGGGAGGCAAGACCTCAGGACGGCAGTCCAAGTGAAACGATACCGGTAGGAGGGAGACTGATGAAATTTTGGGATCGCTGGACCTTCGATCCCTGGGCCCAAAGCCTACTCAAGAATGGACTGGGCTGGAGCTGGTACAGCACTCCACCCCCGTGCCTTCGGTTTTTCCAACACTCCACCCCCATTCTGGAGGAGTACGTTCAAGAACTGTTGGAGAAAAAGGTGATCCGAAAGGTGAAGTCCATCAAATTCCAAGGGAGGCTGTTTTGTGTTCCCAAGAAAGACTCGGAAAAGCTCAGAGTCATTCTGGACTTGTCGCCACTCAACAAGTTCATAGTGAATTGCAAATTCAAGATGCTAACACTGCAACACATAAGGACCTTACTGCCCAAGAGGGCATACTCAGTCTCTATAGACTTGTCAGACGCCTATTGGCACATTCCAATCAGCCGTCGACTCTCCCCCTACCTAGGGTTCAGGCTACAACGGAGACTATACGCCTTCAGAGCCATGCCATTCGGGCTAAACATAGCCCCAAGGATTTTCACGAAGCTTGCGAGCGCAGCTCTCAAACAATTACGCCTAAAGGGAATTCAGGTAGTAGCCTACCTGGACGACTGGCTGGTGTGGGCAGCATCCGAGACCGAATGCTTGCAAGCTTCCAGTCAGGTGATCCAGTTCCTAGAGTACCTAGGCTTCAAGATCAACAGAAAAAAGTCTCGACTTTCTCCATCCCAAAAGTTCCAGTGGCTGGGAATCCACTGAGACCTTTTGTCACACAGTTTCTCCATCCCGACGAAGAAAAGGAAGGAGATAGCGGGCTCTGTCAAGAGACTTCTAGATTCCGAAAGGATATCAAGACGCGAACAGGAGAGGGTACTAGGCTCTCTCCAGTTTGCTTCAGTGACAGACCCAGTGCTAAGAGCACAGCTAAAGGATGCAACCGGAGTTTGGAGAAGGTATGCATCAAACGCGCGAAGAGATCTGAGAAGACCAGTGCCGCCTCGGCTACGTACTCTTCTCAGGCCTTGGTCCCAAGCCAGACATCTAAAGAAGTCGGTTCTTCTTCAGCCACCTCCCCCGTCGATGACGATTCACTCAGACGCCTCAAAGGAGGGATGGGGAGGTCACTCTCATCGGAAAAAAGTCCAGGGGACTTGGTCCAAGCTATTCAGGACCTTTCATATAAACTTTCTAGAAGCTATGGCAGTGCTCCTTACCTTAAAGAAAGTCTCCCCGCGTCACTCGATCCACATAAGATTGGTGATGGACAGCGAGGTGGTTGTGAGATGCTTGAATCGACAAGGGTCGAGGTCACCACCTCTCAACCAGGTGATGTTAGCGATTTTCCGATTGGCGGAAAAGAAGAAGTGGTACCTGTCGGCAGTTCACCTTCAAGGAGTCCGCAATGTGACAGCGGACGCTCTATCCAGGTTCACACCGATAGAGTCGGAATGGTCCTTAGACGCAGGATCATTCTCCTTCATTCTGAATCAAGTCCCAGAACTGCAGATAGACCTCTTTGCGACGAAAGACAACAAGAAGTTGCCTCTATACGTGTCCCCGTACGAGGACCCCTTAGCGGAAGCAGTGGACGCGATGTCCCTCGACTGGAACAGATGGTCCAGGATTTATCTGTTCCCTCATCACAACCTTCTGTTGAGGGTCCTCAACAAACTGAGATCCTTCAAGGGGGGTAGCGGCAATAGTGGCCCACAAGTGGCCGAACAGTATGTGGTTCCCCTTGGCGTTGGAACTACAGATGAAGTTTGTGCCGCTACCACATCCAGTTCTGACCCAGCGAGTCCAGAAGTCGACTGTCTGCGCTTCATTACAGAAAACCCGGACCCTGCAGCTCATGATTTTCTCGCCCTTGCGGTGAGAAAGCGTTTCGGGATTTCGAAAGCCAGCATAGACTTCCTAGAGGAATATAAGTGCAAATCGACTAGAAGGCAATATGAGTCATCTTGGAGAAAATGGGTGGCCTTTGTAAAGGCAAAGAATCCGCAGGAGATCTCAACAGACTTCTGCTTATCTTTCTTCATCCACCTCCATGGCCAAGGGTTGGCAGCTAACACGATTTCAGTGTGTAAATCTGCTTTGATGAGACCCATTTTATTTGCCTTCCAGATCGACCTAGGTAACGAGATCTTTAATAAAGTTCCGAAAGCCTGCGCTAGGCTCAGACCTTCAGCACCTCCAAAGCCCATCTCATGGTCTTTAGACAAAGTTCTTCATTTCGCCTCCCTGTTGAGCAATGAAGAATGTGCGTTAAAGGATTTGACGCAAAAAGTTATTTTCCTATTTGCACTCGCGTCCGGGGCCAGGGTTAGTGAGATCGTAGCCCTCTCGAGAGAGGCAGGTCGTGTTCAGTTCCTGGATGGGGGGGATCTGAACCTGTTTCCGGATCCTACGTTTCTCGCCAAGAATGAGTTACCCACCAACAGGTGGGGTCCCTGGAGAATCTGCCCTCTGAAAGAAGATGCATCTCTATGTCCAGTAGAATGCCTAAAGGTCTATCTTCGTAGAACTTCAGACTTCAAGGGTGGTCAACTATTCAGGGGAGAAACATCAGGCTCAAATTTATCTCTGAATCAACTCAGAGCGAAAATCACATATTTTATTCGCAGAGCGGATCCTGACAGTACACCCGCAGGTCACGATCCGAGGAAAGTTGCCTCATCCCTAAATTTCTTTAATTGTATGGATTTTGAACATCTCCGTTCATACACGGGCTGGAAGTCTTCCAGGGTGTTCTTTCGCCACTATGCGAAGCAAGTAGAGGAACTTAAGAGATCTGTGGTAGCAGTGGGTCGTGTAGTTAACCCTACTGTTTAACTCTGCAAGGAACAGTGGTCTTAATTGGGATGATTAAGTCCAGGGTGAGTGTGTAGGTACATACTGTACTACAAACTAAATGAGGGCACCAAGTGCCTACATAGACTGTTCCTTCTTTCAAAGGTGAACCTAGCATAAGTACAGACATGTGTGCCGAGCGTTTCTAACGCTAATGTGATTGATTTGTAATACAGACTTTTATGACTTGATACCTCGGTATCTTATTAAAGTGGCGTTTAATGGTTTTTCTTTCAGAAAAACAAGTTCTGTTTACTATCATACTTATGCTTAAAGTTTTGGGTTATCCTCTTTTATATATATATATATTTGTTGTTAACCTGTTTGTTTATTGTCTGTCAATAAACTTGTTCTTGAGAACCTTGCGTCTCTTTCACCTGTGTCAATTTATTGGTATAATTGAGCATTTAATTCTATGTATCTTATCTGGGATAATTCTGATAGAATTGTTCTGTTATGCAAGCTATGTGGCATTGGTTTATGTAGTCCCCTAATGGGAGGACTCCGTCCCATAAAGGGACGAGGGCGGTTTTATTAGTTTCTTCCTATGCGGATATAAACCTTTGTCCAATACAAGTATTGTGCGGATTACTGGTCAATATTTATTGACGCAGTGGTTCTATACAAACTATGCTTTACTTAATATAGGGCGAGACCACTATATTAGCTTGCCTGGTATTCATACATAGGTATATGTACTCTTCGAGACTTTTCCAGAGTCTAGTAGGACTCTTCCCTGTAGGGGGCAGGAAGCTCTAACATAGTTTATAGTTAGTTGAAAAGATGTATAACGGTAACATCTTAGGTCTCTAGGTCTAGTCGACCGGGAAAAAAAATTACCTCCGGGGAGTACGGCACGTTCTGAGAATCCACAGATACAGTAATGCTCTGGTACACTTCCATCA
>NC_090737.1:6357672-6365172 GCF_036898095.1 Palaemon carinicauda
GACTATGAAGCGTGAGGTAGGAGAGGATGAATGGAGAAGTATTCATTTACAAACTCAAGATAGAGACGACTGACAAAATCTAACTGAGGCTTTTTGTGTCAATAGGCGTAAGATGAGATGATGATGATGATGATGATGATATTCTTTATAAAAAATTATACAGTATAGCATTCCTCAATATTCTAAGTAAATAATAAATCTATATTAATAATCATTGCTAAATTATCCTTATAAAACCAATTTAATCTCTAATAATATATCTATTAGTAAAAACAACTTTAAGAACACAGACTTCAGAGTTCTTCATTTACACGTTTTCAGTCATTTCTACGAAATTTCCTTAAAGAACCATTTTTCTTTTAAGAAATGGTTCATGAACTATTACGTGTGAGTTTATCAGTGAAAAGGTTTTAGATAATATCAATCATTCAGGTCCAATTCTCCCCTTCCTTACATTTCAATATAATATAAGTATTTCAGTAGAATCTTCCATTTTCGTGAGAAAAGATGTGCATAAAATACGATTAAGTGCGTACACACACGCACGCATTCACGCGCGCATGTACACACACACACACACACACACACACACACACACACACACATATATATATATATATATATATATATATATATATATATATATATATATATATAAACATATTTATGTATGCCTATATACACAAAAATTTATAGATATATAAATATATGTATATATGTATCTACACACACACACACACATATATATATATATATATATATATATATATATATATATATATATATATATATATATATAAATATATATATATATATAAATATATATATATATATAGTATATATATATATATATATATATATATATATAATATACATATATATATGTATATATAAATATTCACTTGAATTAAGTATGGATAATATAACACAGCAAAAACATTTAACTGAAAATATTGATATTCATGAAAATAAAATCTTAAGAAAAAATAAAATTTTCACATATCTACTACTTCTTAAGCATTATAAAAATATTGTCAATACAGAGCCTCATATCAATGATTAATGAAAAACAGAAAGGTCTTAGAGAGAGAGAGAGAGAGAGAGAGAGAGAGAGAGAGAGAGAGAGAGAGAGAGAGAGAGAGAGAGAGAGAGAGAGAGAGAGAGTGTGTGTGTTTCAGGGTTCTGACAGAATAATCTATCAAGAAAAAAGAAACCAACAAAGAACGTTTGAAGTTGAGAAAATATTTGGATTTGAGTAAATACTTGATTGTTAAGTTATCATGCGCGATCTAAAGAAGACATTAGGTAGAGAAAAAGACAGTCAAATAGACAGTCTGATTTATTAATAGATAGCTAAATCCTATCCATCATGAGGATCAATACTACACAGTATTCTAGAAGTTTTATTCCAGCTATTACCAAGTTGTGGAATGATCTTCCTAATCGGGTAGTTGAATCAGTAGAACTTCAGTTCAAAGTTGCAGCAAATGTTTTTATGTTGAACAGGCTGACATGAGTCTTTTTATAGTTTATATATGACATATCTGTTTTTGACGTTGTTAATAGTTTATATAGGACATATCTATGTTTGACGTTGTTAACAGTTTATATAGGACATATCTGTTTTTGACGCTGTTACTGTTTTTAGAATGATATATTGTTAATTTATTCTCATCATTTATTTATTTCCTTTCCTCACTGGGCTATTTTTCCCTGTTGGAGCCCTTGGGCTTTACAGCATCTTGCTTTTCCAACTAGGGTCGTAGCTTGGCCAGTAATAATAATAATGATAATATGTTTTGACGCTGTTACTGTTTTTTAGAATGATATATTGTTAATTTATTCTCATCATTTATTTATTTCCTTATATTCTTTCCTCACTGGGCTATTTTCCCTGTTGGACCCCTTGGGTTTATAGCATCTTGCTTTTCCAACTAGGGTTGTAGCTCGGCTAGTAGTAATAATAATGATAATAATAATAATAATAATAATAATAATAATAATAATAAATTAAACACGAATGGATGAAATATTGTAAGCTTTCAATACACAGTATTAGTACCACAATTAGAAATTATATATACTTATCCCAATTCCCTCTTTTCCTCCGTACATTTAATAAATTCCTAATCTCATAATCATGGCTAATGATTATGAAGCGCGAAGTAGGAGATGCTGAATGGAGAAGTATTGAATTAAAAGCTCGGGATAGAGACGACTGGCGAGAATTAATCGAGGCCCATTGCGTCAATAGGCGTAGGAGGAGATGATAATCATTAATATAAACTGGGCTTATTTATTCGGTTTTAATCACGTGTTTAAAGCGAAGTATATAGCCCAGGACCTCTACTTTAATGAAAACCTAAGCGGTTTAGATAAAATCATTAAGCAGCAGAGAGAGAGAGAGAGAGAGAGAGAGAGAGAGAGAGAGAGAGAGAGAGAGAGAGAGTTCATCTGTTATGAGCAGAATATGGGAACAAGAACTTTATACAGGAGAGAGAGAGAGAGAGAGAGAGAGAGAGAGAGAGAGAGAGAGAGAGAGAGAGAGAGAGATTTGATAAAGTCTACGGTTTCCTAAACCCCACTTTCAAATTAGTAGAGGAAATTCATTTAAATCGGATATATATTTTCTTACGAGTAGCCAAAAAAAAAAAAAAAAAAAAAAACTATTACAATTGAAAGAAAAATCCTACAATCCATCTAAAAAAAAGTTTCTTTATCCTCCTATTCATTTCTCCCCCAACCGATACATCTCAGTGTGTCCTCCTAACATTTACCTTAAGTAGTGTTTGATACCTCCCTGAAGACTTCCTTCAGCTAATTGCCTGAAAACACATTCAAGACAGATTTCCCATAAGTCTCTTTACGAAAGCTTCTTTTAAACAAGACTTTAAATGTGTTTTAGTCGATCAATCATCCAAGTAACAAACTAAATTCAACCTAATTTAATTTATTTTGCCTTTTAAAATGATGTTCTTATGAGAGAGAGAGAGAGAGAGAGAGAGAGAGAGAGAGAGAGAGAGAGAGAGAGAGAGAGAGAGCGAGAGAGAGAGATCATCCAAGTAGCAAATCAAATTCACTTTATTTTCCTTTATTTTGCCTTTTAAAATGTTATTAGGAGAGAGAGAGAGAGAGAGAGAGAGAGAGAGAGAGAGAGAGAGAGAGAGAGAGAGAGAGAGAGAGAGAGAGAGATGGTCATCCAGTTTCATTAATTCATGACCTTTAATTCCTCTTATTAGATTTTGGTTAAAACATAATAGGAATAATAATTTAGTAATAGTAATAACAATGGCAGCATTATTAACATTATTATTAGTAGTAGTAGTAATAACGATTTAGTAGCATTAGCAACACTGCTAGCAATATTACTACTTGAAATAGTTTTAAGCTAACTATCAATATATATATATATATATATATATATATATATATATACATATACATATATATATACACTCTATATACACACACATATATATATATATATATAGTATATATATGTATACATATATAAATATATATATATACATATAAAAATTTTGCACATTTAGACGTGTTTTTTCATATTCACATAAGCAATACATTTTAATACCTTAAGAGAATCCATACATTAATTATGGTATTAAATTACATGGCTTATTTGAAGATGAAGATATATATATATATATATATATATATATATATATATATATACATATGCATATATATATATATACATATACATATATATATATATATGTATATATATATATATATATATATATATATAATATACATAAATATATATATATATATATATATATATATATATATATATATATATATATATATAAAGATCTAAAAGAGTACCTGAGGATTTTTAGAGAAACTCACAAGCCAAAACTACCCAAACACTGACGTGTAACAAAGGAGACGAAGAATTTGAAGGATAATATAAATAGGACATTCTGTTTCTCTCGCATTTTCCAATCCAGAGAGGAATGTTTGACATCTCCACGCTCAAAAGGTGAATGTGATCATCCAGTTGAAGGTGCGGGTTATCACATACAACACATTATTTATGTTGATTGATTAATTTGAAGTTTTCGGGCATCCTGACATCTTAAGGTCATTGACGTCAATATCGTTTATTGTAAATAAGAGAATATTCAATTAAAACCATAAAATTAAATATGTCATTCTTGTTCTTCTTTGTCTGCATCTTCTCCCACTCCTATGTGGGGTCGATGTTTCTGGTCAGCTTTCTCCATCTACCTCTGTCCCACACTTCATCACTGGTTAATCCCTTTGATCGAAGGTCATCTTTGATACAGTCCATCCACCTTTGCTTTGGTCTCCCTCTCCTTCTCGTTCCCTGTACCTCCATTTCCATCACTCTCTTCCCAATATACTGTTCATCTCTTCTCATGACATGACCATACCACCTCAGTCTACCTTCTTGGATCTTATCTGATAGTTTTCTAACTCATGTGGTACTACTAATTACCTTATTCCGTATCTTATCTCTTCTTGTCACCCCCACTCATCCATCTCAACATTCTCATCTCTGCCATTATAAAAGCTAAATAATTTTCAAAAGACCTACTTCAGATTAAATTAAAAAATGTCGCTAGCATTGTACGACACATCATGTCCAAGAATCTTGAGAAAGGATGAAACTGCCATCCTCACCCCGAGCCTCAGGAAAGTCATTTACATAAAGGAATGCTGAAAATATTAATGTACTCAAACGTCGTCAATCAGCCAGATGGAAATGAGGGAAATGCTTGTATCATGAAGTTATTACGATGCATAGCAAGAGAGCATTTAAAACAGAGGCAAGAATGCTTGCATCTCTGCATACTATGATATCCTTAATATTATTATTATTATTATTATTATTATTATTATTATTATCAATTGCTAAGCCACAACCCTAGTTGGAAAACACAATGCTATAAGCCCATGGGCTCCAACATGGAAAATAGCCTAGTGAGGAAAGAAAACAAGGAAAAAGAAAATATTTTGAGAACAGTAACAATATTGAAATAAATATCTCCTATGTAAACTATAAAAACTTTAACAAAACAAGAGGAAAAGAAATAAGATAGAATAGTGTGCCCGAGTTTAGCCTTAAGCAAGAGAACTCTAACTCAAGACAGTGGAAGACATTGGTACTCAAGAACAGAGAACAATGATTTGATTTTGGAGAGTCCTTCTAGAAGAGCTGCTTACCATAGCTAAACAGTCTCTTCTACCCTTCAAGAGGAAAGTGGCCACTCAACAATAACAGTGCAGTAACCCCTTGGATGAAGAAGAATTGTTTGGTAATCTTAGTGTTATCAGGTAAAGAAATTGTTCAAATTCAATCAAGATCATAAATTCAAATTTGAAGATATGTGAGGAAAATCTACACATATTTCAAAATATTTTCCCATGAAGACATACCAAAAGACATAAGTAATTGTGAACTGATCAGAAGACCGAACAATGATAACACTTTAGCACGACTAAAAAGACACGAGAAAAGAGGAACTAGTTTGCAAATAAAATAAAGAAGACAGGAGATGGAGAATTCGTTTGCAAAAAATAAATAAAACATGAGAAGGAAAACTTACCCTTAAAAAATAAAGATACAGGAATGAAAATTCATTTACAAATAATAAAGAAGACATGAGAAGGAGAACCCCCTAGCAGAAAAAAAAAAGACCCAAAAAGGGAAATCGTTTGTAAATAAAATTAAGTCAAGAGAACGGAAACTCATATACAGATAATAAAGAAGACACGAGAAGGTGAACTTGCTTTTAAAAAATACGAAAAAACCAGAGATGGGAAACCTTCTAACAATTAAGGCACGGGAAGTGGAATTTGTTTTCAAAGGAAAATAAAAAAGACATTAGATAAGGAATTTTTGGCAAAAAAAAAAAAAAACCGACACAAGAAATGGAGTTTGTTTGCAAAAATAAAGACACGACAGGGGAAAATTGTGAGCAAAGAAAAAAAATTGAACAAGACACAAGAAGGGAAATTTCTTTGCAAAAATGAAAATAAAAACACAAGAAAAGAAATTGTTTGCAAAAAATAAAGATACGAGAAAGGAAATTTGTTTGCAAAAAAATAAAGACACAAGAGAAGCGAAATTTTTCTGCCAAAAATAAAATTTGCTTGCAAAAAACAAAATATAAAGAGATACGAGAAGAGGAATATATTTACAAAAGTTAAAGAGGACACAAGGGGAAATGGTAAGAAAGAAATGAAGAGGAAACAAGAAGGGAACACGAGAAAGGTAATTTGTGTGCAAAAAAATTAAGACTGACAAAAGAATCGAAATTTCTTGCCGAAAATAAAAGACACTAGTAGGGGATTTTGTTTACAAAAAAAAAAAAAATAAAAAAGATACGAGAAGGGAAATTTGTTTGCAAAAGATAAAGGAGCCACGAGAAGGGAAATTCATTTACAATAAATAAAACTATGAGAAGGGAACTTCGATTCCAAAAATAAAGAAGACACAAGAAGGGGTATTTGTATGCAATGATAATAAAGTAGACACGAGAAGGGGTAATTGTTTGCCAAAAATAAAGAAGACACGAGAAGGATAACTTGTGGGCAAAAAGAAATTAAGAAGACACGAGGAGGAGAATTTATTTGCAAAAGAAGAAAACAAAATTAGGAAGACTGGAGATAGGGCAATTTGTTTGCAAAAATAAAGAAGACGCGAAGTGGGAAATTTATTTGCAAAAAAATAAAGACACGAGAAAGGAAAATAATTTATAGTAAATAAAGCCATGAAAACGGGAATTCGATTAAAAAAACTGAAGACACAAAAATGGAATCTCTTTGCACAAAAAAAAAAAAAAAAAATACTACAGCTGGAAAGAAGAGTCTCAAGACCTCGAAGAGGACAATGAACTCGTCAGTGGAAAGGTGTGTTACCTGTTGACTGAATTCGGTGGGATTGGAACAGTGTTGGGGCCGGGGAGGTCATTAGAAAATATCAAATATAGTTCTGGAAATTGGATTAAGCCTCAATCATTATTTAGAGAGTGAGTCAATATTCTCAAACTTTTATTTCATTTTGTTTTAGTGTGTGAAAATATGTATTTTTTGGGGTATCGTGAATAATTTAATTACAAAAGTGTATTCATAATGAAGAAACAAACAATTTGAAAATAACAAATATAATTCTGGAAATTGAATTAAGCCTCAATCATTATTTAGAGTGACTCAATATCCTCAAACTTTTATTTCATTTCATTTTGTTTTTGTGAGTGAGAAAATTTGTATTTTTCATGTATCGTGAATAATTTATTTACAAAAGTGTATTTATAATGAAGAAACAATCCAGTAAATGTTACTTTACCTTCATTTTTCAAAGAATCACTTGCTATTTCTTGATATTTATTGTTTCTTTGTTCTCCAGACAATGTATATTAATATCTCTTTTTTCACGAAACCTACTTTCTTGAGCACCAATTTGATTAGCAGCGTCAAAATGGAAATGGTTTAAAACAGGTTCGACTC
>NC_090737.1:6377672-6389575 GCF_036898095.1 Palaemon carinicauda
CAAAGGGCCTCGGTTAGATTTAGCCAGTCGTCTATATCTTGAGTTTTTAATTCAATACTTCCCCATTCATCATCTCCTCCTACGCCTATTAACGCAAAGGGCCCCGGTTAGATTTCGCCAGTCGTCTCTATCGAGCTTTCAATTCAATACTTCCCCATTCATCATCTCTTCCTACGCCTATTGACGCAAAGGGCCTCGGTTAGATTTCAACAGTCGTCTCTATCTTGAGCTTTTAATTCAATACTTCCCCATTCATCATCTCCTCCTACGCCTATTGACGCAAAGGGCCTCGGCTACATTTCGCCAGTCGTCTCTATCTTGAGCTTTTAATTCAATACTTCCCCATTCATCATCTCCTCCTACGCCTATTGACGCAAAGGGCCTTGGTTAGATTTCGCCAGTCGTCTCTATCTTTTAGCCACTCGTCTCTATCTTGAGCTTTTAATTCAATACCTCTCCATTCATTATCTCCTCCTACGCCTATTGACGCAAAGGGCCTCGGTTAGATTTCGCCAGTCGTCTCTATCTTTTAGCCACTCGTCTCTATCTTGAGCTTTTAATTCAATACCTCTCCATTCATTATCTCCTCCTACGCCTATTGACGCAAAGGGCCTCGGTTAGATTTAGCCAGTCGTCTCTATCTTGAGTTTTTGATTCAATACTTCCCCATTCATCATCTTCTCCTACGCCTATTGACGCAAAGGGCCTCAGTTAGATTTCGCCAGTCGTCTCTATCTTTTAGCCACTCGTCTCTATCTTGAGCTTTTAATTCAATGCCTCTCCATTCATTATCTCCTCATACGCCTATTGACGCAAAGGGCCTCGGTTAGATTTCGCCAGTCGTCTCTATCTTGAGCTTTTAATTCAATACTTCCCCATTCATCATCTCCTCCTACGCCTATTGACGCAAAGGGCCTCGGTTAGATTTCGAAAGTCGTCTCTATCTTGAGCTTTTAATTCAATACTTCCCCATTCATCATCTCCTCCTACGCCTATTGACGCAAAGGGCCTCGGTTAGATTTCGCCAGTCGTCTCTATCTTGAGCTTTTAATTCAATACTTCCACATTCATCATCTCCTCCTACGCCTATTGACGCAAAGGGCCTCGGTTAGATTTCACCAGTCGTCTCTATCTTGAGCTTTTAATTCAATACTTCCCCATTCATCATCTCCTCATACGCCTATTGACGCAAAGGGCCTCGGTTACATTTCGCAAGTCGTCTCTATCTTGAGGTTTTAATTCAATAATTCCCCATTCATCATCTCCTCCTACGCCTATTGACGCAAAGGGCCTCGGTTACATTACGCCAGTCGTCTCTATCTTGAGGTTTTAATTCAATACTTCTCCATTCATCATCTCCTCCTACGCCTATTGAAGCAAAGGGCCTCGGTTAGATTCCGCCAGTGGTCTTTATCTTGAGCTTTTAATTCAAAACTTCTCCATTCATCATCTCCTCCTACGCCTATTGACGCAAAGGGCCTTGGTTAGATTCCGCCAGTCGTCTCTATCTTAAGCTTTTAATTCAAAACTTCTCCATTCATCATCTCCTCCTACGCCTATTGAAGCAAAGGGCCTCGGTTAGATTCCGCCAGTGGTCTTTATCTTGAGGTTTTAATTCAATACTTCCCCATTCATCATCTCCTCCTACGCCTATTGACGCAAAGGGCCTCGGTTACATTTCGCCAGTCGTCTCAATCTTGAGCTTTTAATTCAATACTTCCCCATTCATCATCTCCTCCTACGCCTATTGCCGCAAAGGGACTCAGTTAGATTTAGCCAGTCGTCTCTATCTTTTAACCAGTCGTCTCTATCTTGAGCTTTTCATCAATAATTCCCCATTTATCATCTCCTCCCACGCCTATTGACGAAAAGGGCCTCGGTTAGATTTCGCCAGTCCTCTCTATCTTTTAGCCAGTTGTCTCTATCTTGAGGTTTTAATTCAATACTTCTCCATTCATCATCTCCTCCTACGCCTATTGACGCAAAGGGCCTCGGTTAAATTTGGCCAGTCCTCTCTATCTTGTGCTTTTAATTCAATACTTCTCCATTATCATCTCCTCCTACGTCTATTGACGCAAAGGGCCTCGGTTAGATTTAGCCAGTCGTCTCTATCTTTTAGCCAGTCGTCTCTATCTTGAGCTTTTAATTCAATAACTCCTCCATTCATCATCTCCTCCTATGCCTATTGACGCAAAGGGCCTCAGTTAGATTTAGCCAGTCGTCTCTATCTTTTAGCCAGTCGTCTCTATCTTGAGCTTTTCATCAATAATTCCCCATTCATCATCTCCTCCTACGCCTATTGACGAAAAGGGCCTCGGTGAGATTTCGCCAGTCCTCTCTATCTTTTAGCCAGTCGTCTCTATCTTGAGGTTTTAATTCAATACTTCTCCATTCATCATCTCCTCCTACGCCTATTGACGCAAAGGACCTCGGTTAAATTTGGCCAGTCCTCTCTATCTTGAGCTTTTAATTCAATACTTCTCCATTCATCATCTCCTCCTACGTCTATTGACGCAAAGGGCCTCGGTTAGATTTAGCCAGTCGTCTCTATCTTTTAGCTAGTCGTCTCTATCTTGACCTTTTAATTCAATACTTCTCCATTCATCATCTCCTCCTACGCCTATTGACGCAAAGGGCCTCGGTTAGATTTCGCCAGTCGTCTCTGTCTTTTAGCCAGTCGTCTCTATCTTGAGCTTTTAATTCAATACTTCCCCATTCGTCATCTCCTCCTACTCCTATTGATGCAAAGGGCCTGGGTTAGATTTCGCCAGTCGTCACTATCTTTTAGCCAGTCGTCTCTGTCTTCAGCTTTTAATTCAATACTTCCCCATTCATCATCTCCTCCTACGCCTATTGACGCAAAAGCCTCGGTTAGATTTCGCCAGTCGTTTCTATCTTGAGCTTTTAATTCAATACTTCTCCATTCATCATCTCCTCCTACGCCTATTGACGCAAAGGGCCTCGGTTAGATTTACCCAGTCGTCTTTATCTTGAGCTTTTAATTCAATACTTCTCCATTCATCATCTCCTCCTACGCCTATTGACGCAAAGGGCCTAGGTTAGATTTCGCCAGTCCTCTCTATCTTTTAGCCAGACGTCTCTATCTTGAGCTTTTAATTCAATACTTCTCCATTCATCATCTCCTCCTACGCCTATTGACGCAAAGGGCCTTGGTTAGATTTCACCAGTCGTCTCCATCTTGAGCTTTTAATTCAATACTCCTCCATTCATCATCTCCTCCTACGCCTATTGACGCAAAGGGCCTCGGTTAGATTTAGCCAGTCGTCTCCATCTTGAGCTTTTAATTCAATACTCCTCCATTCATCATCTCCTCCTACGCCTATTGACGCAAAGGGCCTCGGTTACATTTCGCCAGTCGTCTCTATCTTGAGCTTTTAATTCAATACTTCTACATTTATCATCTCCTCCAACGCCTATTGACGCAAAGGGCCTCGGTTAGATTTAGCCAGTCGTCTCTATCTTGAACTTTTAATTCAATACTTCTATATTCATCATCTCCTCCTACGTCTATTGACGCAAAGGGCCTCGGTTAGATTTAGCCAGTCGTCTCTATCTTTTAGCCACTCGTCTCTATCTTGAGCTTTTAATTCAATACTTCTCCATTCATCATCTCCTCCTACGCCTATTGACGCAAAGGGCCTCGGTTAGATTTAGCCAGTCGTCTCTATCTTTTAGCCAGTCGTCGCTATCTTGAGCTTTTAATTCAATAACTCCCCATTCATCATCTCCTCCTACGCCTATTGACGCAAAGGGCCTCGGTTAGATTTCGCCAGTCGTCTCTATCTTTTAGCCACTCGTCTCTATCTTGAGCTTTTAATTCAATACTACTCCATTCATTATCTCCTCCTATGCCTATTGACGCAAAGGGCCTCGGTTACATTTAGCCAGTCGTCTCTATCTTTTAGCCTCTCGTCATTATCTTGAGCTTTTAATTCAATACCTCTCCATTCATTATCTCTTCCTACGCCTATTGACGCAAAGGGCCTCGGTTAGATTTAGCCAGTCGTCTATATCTTGAGATTTTAATTCAATACTTCCCCATTCATCATCTCATCCTACGCCTATTAACGCAAAGGGCCCCGGTTAGATTTCGCCAGTCGTCTCTATCGAGCTTTCAATTCAATACTTCCCCATTCATCATCTCCTGCTACGCCTATTGACGCAAAGGGCCTCGGTTAGATTTCGCCAGTCATCTCTATCTTGAGCTTTTAATTAAATACTTCCCCATTCATCATCTCCTCCTACGCCTATTGACGCAAAGGGACTCGGTTACATTTCGCCAGTCGTCTCTATCTTGAGCTTTTAATTCAATACTTCCCCATTCATCATCTCCTCCTACGCCTATTGACGCAAAGGGCCTCGGTTACATTTCGCCAGTCGTCTCTATCTTGAGCTTTTAATTCAATACTTCTCCATTCATCATCTCCTCCTACGCCTATTGACGCAAAGGGCCTCGGTTAGATTTCGCCAGTCGTCTCTATCTTGAGCTTTTAATTCAATACTCCTCCATTCATCATCTCCTCCTACGCCTATTGATGCAAAGGGCCTCGGTTAGATTTAGCCAGGTGTCTCTATCTTGAGCTTTTAATTCAATACTTCTCCATTCATCATCTCCTCCTGCGCCTATTGACGCAAAGGGCCTCGGTTAGATTTAGCCACTCGTCTCTATCTTTTAGCCAGTCGTCGCTATCTTGAGCTTTTAATTCAATAACTCCCCATTCATCATCTCCTCCTACGCCTATTGACGCAAAGGGCCTCGGTTATATTTCGCCAGTCGTCTCTATCTTTTAGCCACTCGTCTCTATCTTGAGCTTTCAATTCAATACTTCTCCATTCATTATCTCCTCCTACGCCTATTGACGCAAAGGGCCTCGGTTAGATTTAGCCAGTCGTCTCTATCTTTAGCCACTCGTCTCTATCGTAAGCTTTTAATTCAATACCTCTCCATTCATTATCTCCTCCTACGCCTATTGACGCAAAGGGCCTCGGTTAGATTTAGCCAGTCGTCTCTATCTTTTAGCCACTCGTCTCTATCTTGAGCTTTTAATTCAATACTTCTCCATTCATTATCTCCTCCTACGCCTATTGACGCAAAGGGCCTCGGTTAGATTTAGCCAGTCGTCTCTATCTTTTAGCCACTCGTCTCTATCTTGAGCATTTAATTCAATACCTCTCCATTCATTATCTCCTCCTACGCCTATTGACGCAAAGGGCCTCGGTTAGATTTAGCCAGTCGTCTATATCTTGAGTTTTTAATTCAATACTTCCCCATTCATCATCTCCTCCTACGCCTATTAACGCAAAGGGCCCCGGTTAGATTTCGCCAGTCGTCTCTATCGAGCTTTCAATTCAATACTTCCCCATTCATCATCTCTTCCTACGCCTATTGACGCAAAGGGCCTCGGTTAGATTTCAACAGTCGTCTCTATCTTGAGCTTTTAATTCAATACTTCCCCATTCATCATCTCCTCCTACGCCTATTGACGCAAAGGGCCTCGGCTACATTTCGCCAGTCGTCTCTATCTTGAGCTTTTAATTCAATACTTCCCCATTCATCATCTCCTCCTACGCCTATTGACGCAAAGGGCCTTGGTTAGATTTCGCCAGTCGTCTCTATCTTTTAGCCACTCGTCTCTATCTTGAGCTTTTAATTCAATACCTCTCCATTCATTATCTCCTCCTACGCCTATTGACGCAAAGGGCCTCGGTTAGATTTCGCCAGTCGTCTCTATCTTTTAGCCACTCGTCTCTATCTTGAGCTTTTAATTCAATACCTCTCCATTCATTATCTCCTCCTACGCCTATTGACGCAAAGGGCCTCGGTTAGATTTAGCCAGTCGTCTCTATCTTGAGTTTTTGATTCAATACTTCCCCATTCATCATCTTCTCCTACGCCTATTGACGCAAAGGGCCTCAGTTAGATTTCGCCAGTCGTCTCTATCTTTTAGCCACTCGTCTCTATCTTGAGCTTTTAATTCAATGCCTCTCCATTCATTATCTCCTCATACGCCTATTGACGCAAAGGGCCTCGGTTAGATTTCGCCAGTCGTCTCTATCTTGAGCTTTTAATTCAATACTTCCCCATTCATCATCTCCTCCTACGCCTATTGACGCAAAGGGCCTCGGTTAGATTTCGAAAGTCGTCTCTATCTTGAGCTTTTAATTCAATACTTCCCCATTCATCATCTCCTCCTACGCCTATTGACGCAAAGGGCCTCGGTTAGATTTCGCCAGTCGTCTCTATCTTGAGCTTTTAATTCAATACTTCCACATTCATCATCTCCTCCTACGCCTATTGACGCAAAGGGCCTCGGTTAGATTTCACCAGTCGTCTCTATCTTGAGCTTTTAATTCAATACTTCCCCATTCATCATCTCCTCCTACGCCTATTGACGCAAAGGGCCTCGGTTACATTTCGCAAGTCGTCTCTATCTTGAGGTTTTAATTCAATAATTCCCCATTCATCATCTCCTCCTACGCCTATTGACGCAAAGGGCCTCGGTTACATTACGCCAGTCGTCTCTATCTTGAGGTTTTAATTCAATACTTCTCCATTCATCATCTCCTCCTACGCCTATTGAAGCAAAGGGCCTCGGTTAGATTCCGCCAGTGGTCTTTATCTTGAGCTTTTAATTCAAAACTTCTCCATTCATCATCTCCTCCTACGCCTATTGACGCAAAGGGCCTTGGTTAGATTCCGCCAGTCGTCTCTATCTTAAGCTTTTAATTCAAAACTTCTCCATTCATCATCTCCTCCTACGCCTATTGAAGCAAAGGGCCTCGGTTAGATTCCGCCAGTGGTCTTTATCTTGAGGTTTTAATTCAATACTTCCCCATTCATCATCTCCTCCTACGCCTATTGACGCAAAGGGCCTCGGTTACATTTCGCCAGTCGTCTCAATCTTGAGCTTTTAATTCAATACTTCCCCATTCATCATCTCCTCCTACGCCTATTGCCGCAAAGGGACTCAGTTAGATTTAGCCAGTCGTCTCTATCTTTTAACCAGTCGTCTCTATCTTGAGCTTTTCATCAATAATTCCCCATTTATCATCTCCTCCCACGCCTATTGACGAAAAGGGCCTCGGTTAGATTTCGCCAGTCCTCTCTATCTTTTAGCCAGTTGTCTCTATCTTGAGGTTTTAATTCAATACTTCTCCATTCATCATCTCCTCCTACGCCTATTGACGCAAAGGGCCTCGGTTAAATTTGGCCAGTCCTCTCTATCTTGTGCTTTTAATTCAATACTTCTCCATTATCATCTCCTCCTACGTCTATTGACGCAAAGGGCCTCGGTTAGATTTAGCCAGTCGTCTCTATCTTTTAGCCAGTCGTCTCTATCTTGAGCTTTTAATTCAATAACTCCTCCATTCATCATCTCCTCCTATGCCTATTGACGCAAAGGGCCTCAGTTAGATTTAGCCAGTCGTCTCTATCTTTTAGCCAGTCGTCTCTATCTTGAGCTTTTCATCAATAATTCCCCATTCATCATCTCCTCCTACGCCTATTGACGAAAAGGGCCTCGGTGAGATTTCGCCAGTCCTCTCTATCTTTTAGCCAGTCGTCTCTATCTTGAGGTTTTAATTCAATACTTCTCCATTCATCATCTCCTCCTACGCCTATTGACGCAAAGGACCTCGGTTAAATTTGGCCAGTCCTCTCTATCTTGAGCTTTTAATTCAATACTTCTCCATTCATCATCTCCTCCTACGTCTATTGACGCAAAGGGCCTCGGTTAGATTTAGCCAGTCGTCTCTATCTTTTAGCTAGTCGTCTCTATCTTGACCTTTTAATTCAATACTTCTCCATTCATCATCTCCTCCTACGCCTATTGACGCAAAGGGCCTCGGTTAGATTTCGCCAGTCGTCTCTGTCTTTTAGCCAGTCGTCTCTATCTTGAGCTTTTAATTCAATACTTCCCCATTCGTCATCTCCTCCTACTCCTATTGATGCAAAGGGCCTGGGTTAGATTTCGCCAGTCGTCACTATCTTTTAGCCAGTCGTCTCTGTCTTCAGCTTTTAATTCAATACTTCCCCATTCATCATCTCCTCCTACGCCTATTGACGCAAAAGCCTCGGTTAGATTTCGCCAGTCGTTTCTATCTTGAGCTTTTAATTCAATACTTCTCCATTCATCATCTCCTCCTACGCCTATTGACGCAAAGGGCCTCGGTTAGATTTACCCAGTCGTCTTTATCTTGAGCTTTTAATTCAATACTTCTCCATTCATCATCTCCTCCTACGCCTATTGACGCAAAGGGCCTAGGTTAGATTTCGCCAGTCCTCTCTATCTTTTAGCCAGACGTCTCTATCTTGAGCTTTTAATTCAATACTTCTCCATTCATCATCTCCTCCTACGCCTATTGACGCAAAGGGCCTTGGTTAGATTTCACCAGTCGTCTCCATCTTGAGCTTTTAATTCAATACTCCTCCATTCATCATCTCCTCCTACGCCTATTGACGCAAAGGGCCTCGGTTAGATTTAGCCAGTCGTCTCCATCTTGAGCTTTTAATTCAATACTCCTCCATTCATCATCTCCTCCTACGCCTATTGACGCAAAGGGCCTCGGTTACATTTCGCCAGTCGTCTCTATCTTGAGCTTTTAATTCAATACTTCTACATTTATCATCTCCTTCAACGCCTATTGACGCAAAGGGCCTCGGTTAGATTTAGCCAGTCGTCTCTATCTTGAACTTTTAATTCAATACTTCTATATTCATCATCTCCTCCTACGTCTATTGACGCAAAGGGCCTCGGTTAGATTTAGCCAGTCGTCTCTATCTTTTAGCCACTCGTCTCTATCTTGAGCTTTTAATTCAATACTTCTCCATTCATCATCTCCTCCTACGCCTATTGACGCAAAGGGCCTCGGTTAGATTTAGCCAGTCGTCTCTATCTTTTAGCCAGTCGTCGCTATCTTGAGCTTTTAATTCAATAACTCCCCATTCATCATCTCCTCCTACGCCTATTGACGCAAAGGGCCTCGGTTAGATTTCGCCAGTCGTCTCTATCTTTTAGCCACTCGTCTCTATCTTGAGCTTTTAATTCAATACTACTCCATTCATTATCTCCTCCTATGCCTATTGACGCAAAGGGCCTCGGTTACATTTAGCCAGTCGTCTCTATCTTTTAGCCTCTCGTCATTATCTTGAGCTTTTAATTCAATACCTCTCCATTCATTATCTCTTCCTACGCCTATTGACGCAAAGGGCCTCGGTTAGATTTAGCCAGTCGTCTATATCTTGAGATTTTAATTCAATACTTCCCCATTCATCATCTCATCCTACGCCTATTAACGCAAAGGGCCCCGGTTAGATTTCGCCAGTCGTCTCTATCGAGCTTTCAATTCAATACTTCCCCATTCATCATCTCCTGCTACGCCTATTGACGCAAAGGGCCTCGGTTAGATTTCAACAGTCGTCTCTATCTTGAGCTTTTAATTAAATACTTCCCCATTCATCATCTCCTCCTACGCCTATTGACGCAAAGGGCCTCGGTTACATTTCGCCAGTCGTCTCTATCTTGAGCTTTTAATTCAATACTTCCCCATTCATCATCTCCTCCTACGCCTATTGACGCAAAGGGCCTCGGTTAGATTTGGCCAGTCGTCTCTATGTTTTAGCCACTCGTCTCTATCTTGAGCTTTTAATTCCATACCTCTCCATTCATTATCTCCTCCTACGCCTATTGACGCAAAGGGCCTCGGTTAGATTTCGCCAGTCGTCTCTATCTTTTAGCCACTCGTCTCTATCTTGAGCTTTTAATTAAATACCTCTCCATTCATTATCTCCTCCTACGCCTATTGACGCAAAGGGCCTCGGTTAGATTTAGCCAGTCATCTCTATCTTGAGTTTTTATTTCAATACTTCCCCATTCATCATCTCCTCCTACGCCTATTGACGCAAAGGGCCTCGGTTAGATTTCGCCAGTCGTCTCTATCTTTTAGCCACTCGTCTCTATCTTGAGCTTTTAATTCAATACCTCTCCATTCATTATCTCCTCCTACGCCTATTGACGCAAAGGGCCTCGGTTATATTTCGCTAGTCGTCTCTATCTTGAGCTTTTAATTCAATACTTCCTCATTCATCATCTCCTCCTACCCCTATTGACGCAAAGGGCCTCGGTTAGATTTCGCCATTCGTCTCTATCTTGAGCTTTTAATTCAATACTTCCCCATTCATCATCTACTCCTACGCATATTGACGCAAAGGGCCTCGGTTAGATTTCACCATTCGTCTCTATCTTGAGCTTTTAATTCAATACTTCCCCATTCATCATCTCCTCCTACGCCTATTGACGCAAAGGGCCTCGGTTACATTTCGCAAGTCGTCTCTATCTTGAGCTTTTAATTCCATACTTCCCCATTCATCATCTCCTCCTATGCCTATTGACGCAAAGGGCCTCGGTTACATTTCGCCAGTCGTCTCTATCTTGAGCTTTTAATTCAATATTTCTCCATTCATCATCTCCTCCTACGCCTATTGAAGCAAAGGGCCTCGGTTAGATTCCGCCAGTCGCCTCTATCTTGAGCTTTTAATTCAAAACTTCTCCATTCATCATCTCCTCCTACGCCTATTGAAGCAAAGGGCCTCAGTTAGATTCCGCCAGTCGTCTCTATCTTGAGCTTTTAATTCAATACTTCCCCATTCATCATCTCCTCCTACGCCTATTGAAGCAAAGGGCCTCAGTTACATTTCGCCAGTCGTCTCTATCTTGAGCTTTTAATTCAATACTTCCCCATTCATCATCTCCTCCTACGCCTATTAACGCAAAGGGCCTCAGTTAGATTTAGACAGTCGTCTCTATCTTTTAGCCAGTCGTCTCTATCTTGAGCTTTTCATCAATAATTCCCCATTTATCATCTCCTCCTACGCCTATTGACGAAAAGGGCCTCGGTTAGATTTCGCCAGTCCTCTCTATCTTTTAGCCAGTCGTCTCTATCTTGAGGTTTTAATTCAATAATTCTCCATTCATCATCTCCTCCTACGCCTATTGACGCAAAGGGCCTCGGTTAAATTTGGCCAGTCCTCTCTATCTTGAGCTTTTAATTCAATACTTCTCCATTCATCATCTCCTCCTACGTCTATTGACGCAAAGGGCCTCTGTTAGATTTAGCCAGTCGTCTCTATCTTTTAACCAGTCGTCTCTATCTTGAGCTTTTAATTCTATAATTCCCCATTCATCATCTCCTCCTACGCCTATTGACGCAAAGGGCCTCGGTTAGATTTCGTCAGTCGTCTCTATCTTTTAGTCACTCGTCTCTATCTTGAGCTTTTAATTCAATACTTCTCCATTCATCATCTCCTCCTACGCCTATTGACGCAAAAGGCCTCGGTTAGATTTCGCCAGTCATCTCTATCTTTTAGCCAGTCGTCTCTATCTTGAGCTTTTAATTCAATACTTCCCAATTCGTCATCTCCTCCTACGCCTATTGATGCAAAGGGCCTGGGTTAGATTTCGCCAGTCGTCTCTATCTTTTAGCCAGTCGTCTCTGTCTTGAGCTTTTAATTCAATACTTCCCCATTCATCATCTTCTCCTACGCCTATTGACGCAAAGGGCCCCAGTTAGATTTCGCCAGTCGTCTCTATATTTTAGTCACTCGTCTCTATCTTGAGCTTTTAATTCAATACTTCTCCATTCATTATCTCCTCCCAAGCCTATTGACGCAAAGGGCCTCGGTTAGATTTCGCCAGTCGTCACTATCTTGAGCTTTTAATTCAATACTTCTCCATTCATCATCTCCTCCTACGCCTATTGACGCAAAGGGCCTCGGTTAGATTTACCCAGTCGTCTTTATCTTGAGCTTTTAATTCAATACTTTTCCATTCATCATCTCCTCCTACGCCTATTGACGCAAAGGGCCTAGATTAGATTTCGCCAGT